>NC_064642.1:238357579-238657579 GCF_023864345.2 Schistocerca serialis cubense
AAACTCACACATAGATGACCGCTGTCTCCGGCTGTTGTAGCCAGAATCTTTTCGGAGAGGGAGGAAATGTGAACAACGAATACATATCGGTGGAAGGAATTTAGGGTACGAGATGCTGCACCAACCAACGCAGTCACGTGCGGGGAGAGACCTTTGATACAGTGTGACTCGGATGTCAGAGCTTTTGCGGTTTGGAGGGCAATGAATAAAAGTAAACAGTGAAGCCATAAATCATGTGTACAAAAGAAAATATTGCTTGAACGGCTCCACTTAGGAACGAAATATGATTCCTTTAAACTTTGGATCACGATAGGATCGATTAGTACACCCGTAAATATTTGATGAAACAACCACATCTCCACACAATCAAAGCACCAGATGCTGTCTAGGATAATACTACAAAAGTAGATACTTATCCACAACGGTCCAAACATGGACACGTTAGAGTGACATCACGGGCAAGTATCACCGCGGTGAGTCATTGGGGTACAAATTTGGTGAACCTAATGTTTTGGGCTAAGTAAGATGGAGGACGTCGGCTTAAGTTTGAGACATAATGACAACTCCCTTCGTTTTTTACCTCCATGCAGCTTTATAGGTTGATGCAGAGATGCTGTATGTTTGTTTATCTATACCAGATATACTGTGGTTTGAGCTTGTAACCTCCCCCTTCCTAATCATCGCTACTTGACTGCGATGTAACTGAACGTGATCGCATATGCATAATCAAATTTTACAGTGAGTATGGCTATCGTTAACGAAGGAAAATAACACCGGTTAGCAGGAGGAAAGTGTACAACAGACTCTGTTCTAAACTTAAGTTAAATACAGATGATAATTTTGTAAGAGGAGGATTATACTGCAATCGCTCACGAACCACACAGGTGGGAAAGGTGTACCACGTAATATTTACTACAAGAATTATTGATAATACAAAGAAAACACTGATTAGCTAAAATGGGAATAATTAAACGGTCGCCATCGCGCTAGGGCAATGAACCTCCAGAAACTTAAAAAAGGTAATACCGTGGCAACAGAAGGTTGTCACAACAGTTCACTAGAAAATAAATGATCAGATCATTGAATTTGCAGTTACTTATTCAGAAATACTAAACTTTGAAAGTAAAGTTAAATAGAATTACTGGTTAAATAAGTGTAACTTTTCGGCACCCTCAGTGTAACATAATGCAAAATTAAAAAAAGGCAAGCAATTTCCTTTGGTTATTGAAAGACTGAATTAAATTTACTTTAAGCAAATGAGCAACTGATTTTACTTTTAAAATAACAACAGTAAAATACATACCAAGCCATCTGTAGTCACTCGTTCAGCTAAATAAAGAATAAACTAAACTGTGCACTTTTAATCTGTGCTGTATCTTTAGTTATTAGTTTTGCCAGCAAAATTTTTCGTTAATTTAAGCGAATGAAGTTAATATTCAGAATTGCAAATTAGTTAAGCCCTGTTATGCAGTACAGGAATGAACAGTTACTGAGGACACAAATTTAGACTGGAACTGGTCATTCAAAAAAAAAAAAACTAGCAGTAAATGGTTAGTCAGTTTTCATATAGTGACGTCACACGATGATTGCATGGAAAGGGAAGGGGACCCTGCTTGGTAATAGTGTCTAAAGATAATGACAAAACAGATGCCTTCCAAGTTTTAACTATTGCATGTTATTATTCAAGTTATTCATACTTTGTGAAAGAAAATCAACTGGGTAAAGCCCCTACATTTCTATATCTGTGAGTTAACAGTCTCGCGGTATTGTAACTGTGCGGACGACGAAGAATGAACCCGACGACAATGCTGAGCTACGGCTGTTGCTGCTGCTGTTTGAGAACCCCGAGTCTCCAGAGAAACGCAATAGAATTGCAGCTTCCTCCGCCTGTCCACACCTACCGTGCTCCCAATACTCGCGGGTCAACGAATGAGGCGCGTCTAGACTGGCGCGAGCATAACTGCGCACCGCGCATGCGGGAGCGCCCCACAATCGCTTCCCCACTCTTTCATCACAATAATCTGCTTCCTCTCAGCTAGCAGCGCGACAGAGAATCTCTATGTGCAAAGATAAATAGAGGCACAGCTACTGTCATTTCGTCGTTGCTATAGATAATTTAAATAAAGTTGCTTTGGCTATTACCCAGCAGTTTAAAATATTTTCGTTATAATTGCAATGAATTATGTACAGTCAGAAATAAATACACTATTACATCGATTACGTATTACATACAGTTCCTGTAATGAAGCTTACAGATTCAGAATGAGAAGTATGGTACAAGTTATCAACGGATATTAAACGGCGCAAATTTTGGATGGTGCAGAAGGTATTTTATCTACATTTTCGGTGTTACAAGCTGTTGTTAGTGTAATCTTTGGTGTATGTTTTAATTTGGTTTGTCGCTTCAATGATAATAAAGTTTTCTAAATAGTATTTATGTTTTAGGTCTGTTTGTTCGTTCAGAATACCTTGCGGGTTGATTTTTATGTGTAGGTAAATTTCCGTTTCTTCTCAAATGCCTGCTTCCCACTCACTCGACACGGATTCAGGACAGCCCTCGTCGTCCTGCATCGCTACGAACAGGCATTCTTGGCGCGTATCATCGACCTCGGCACATTTGGCCCGCACGACAACAGGACTCACTGTGAGCAGAGGTGGGTCGTTGGAGACACAAGGGATCCAAAGGAACGGTTCACTAAATACACTACTGACCATTAAAATTGCTACACCACGAAGATGACGGTGCTACAGACGCGAAATTTAACCGACAGGAAGAAGATGCTGCGGTATGCAAATGATTAGCTTTTCAGAGCATTCACACGAGGTTGGCGCCGGTGGCGACACCTAGAACGTGCTGACATGAGGAAAGTTTCAAACCGATTTCTCATACACAAACAGCAGTTGACCGGCGTTGCCTGGTGAAACGTTGTTGTGATGCCTCTTGTAAAGAGGAGAAATGCGTACCATCACGTTTCCGACTTTGATAAAGGTCGGATTGTAGCCTATCGCGATTGCGGTTTATCGTATCGCTACACTGCTGCTCGCGTTGGTCGAGATCCAATGACTGTTAGGAGAATATGGAGTCGGTGGGTTCAGGAGGGTAATACGGAACGCCGTGCTGGATCCCAACGGCCTCGTATCACTAGCAGTCGGGATGACAGGCATCTTATCCGCATGGCTGTAACGGATCGTGCAGCCACGTCTCGGTACCTGAGTCAGCACATGGGAATGTTTGCAAGAAACAACAACCATCTGCACGAACAGTTCGACGACGTTTGCAGGAGCATGGACTATCAGCTCGGAGACCATGGTTGCGGTTACCCTTGACACTGGATCACAGACAGGAGCGACTGCGATGGTGTACTCGACGACGAACCTGGGTGCACGAATGGCGAAACGTCATTTTTTTCGGATGAATCTAGATTCTGTTTACAGCATCATGGTGGTAGCATCTGTGTTTGGCGACATCGCGGTGAACGCACATTGGAAGTGTGTATTCGTCATCGCCATACTGGCGTATCACCCGGCGTGATGGTATGGGGGCCATTGGTTACACGTCTCAGTCACCTCTTGTTCGCATTGACGGTATTTTGAACAGTGGAAGTTACATTTCAAATTTGTTACGGCCCGTGGCTCTCCCCTAGATTCGATCCCCGCGAAACCCTACATTTCAGCAGGATAATGCACGACCGCATGTTGCAGGTCCTATACGGGCCTTTCTGGTTACAGAAAATGTTCGACTGCTGCCCTGGCCAGCACATTCTCCAGATCTTTCACCAATTGAAAACGTCTGGTCAATGGTGTCGGAGAACTGGCTCCTCACAATACGCCAGTCACTACTCTTGATGAACTGTGGTATCGTGTTGAAGTGGCATGAGCAGCTGTACCTGTACACGCCATCTGATTGACTCAAAGCCCAGGCGTATCAAAGCCGTTATTAAGGCCAGAGGTGGTTGTGCTGGATACTGATTTGTCAGGATCTATGCACCCAAATTGCGTGAAAATGTAATCAAATGGTTCAAATGGCTCTGAGCACTATGCGACTTAACTTCTGAGGTCATCAGTCGCCTAGAACTTAGAACTAATTAAACCTAACTAAGCTAAGGACATCACACACATCCATGCCCGAGGCAGGATTCGAACCTGCGACCGTAGCGGTCGCTCGGGAGAATGTAATCACATGTCAGTTCTAGTATAATATATTTGTCCAATGAATACCCGTTTATCATCTGCATTTCTACTTGGTGTAGAAATTTTAATGACCGGTACTGTATTTTTAGTGTCCTGCGAGCACTTCACTGCCACCGCTGCACCCACTAACAGAATCCTCTCTACCTGCAAGCTTATTTGGTTAAAATTAAGAATAAATTCGGGAGAGAAAATACCCGAAAAATAAGTGAAAATCTATAAATTTTTACATTGAAACTAAACTGTGCTATACAGTCAGTACGATTCTATATCTAGTTAAAGTACTGGAAGTGTAAATCTTCTTTAACTATGTTTCTTATATTCCAAGAAAAGTTAAAATTTAGGAATAAAAAAAATAAATTCTTTTCATAGTAAATACAGTGTGGCGCAAAATATATGTTAGAAAGTGTTTGTCTGCTGTGGTTTAATCGTATGCCATAAATCATTCTCCTTGTGATACTGTTGTAGCGCTAAAAATTCTATAGCCCACTCACTGATGTCTCAGTTCATATTTCAGAATGGAAGTACTACACAGGAATAGCGGCACTGCGAACGCACACGTTCGAGCTGCTGCTCCACTTCATTCACAAAAAGTCATTGGTCGGTGCGCAATTTGTGGACAACGCCTTATTGGGCCCATTTTTCCTGAGGAACATGAATTTGTACTGGCTGCACGTCGCCGCAGAATTCTTTAAAACTGGTGGTTCATGCAGGATGGAGCACGTCCACAGCGTACTGCAGACGTAATTTTTTTTTTTTTTTTTTTTTTTTCAGGCGACATTTAGACACCGGATCGTCGCCCTGGACACCTTAAAGATTCATTTGACATGATATGGAATGGCGCCCTTATAGTCACGATTTTAACCCGTATGATTGTTTGTTGTGGGGTTACCTAAATGACAGGGCCTTCTGAGATGCTTCTGCAACACTCTAGGACCTTCGTACTGCAATTTCCAGGGGTGGCCGAGCGGTTCTAGGCGCTACAGTCTCGAACCGCGCGACCGCTACGGTCGCAGGTCCGAATCCTGCCTCGGGGATGTATGTGTGTGATGTCCTTAGGTTAGTTAGGTTTAAGTAGTTCTAAGTTCTAGGGGGCTGATGACCTCAGAAGATGAGTCCCATAGTGCTCAGGCCCATTTGAACCATTTTTGCAATTTCCAGGGAGATTCAAGCAGCCGAAAATGATGTCCTTCAGAAAGTCATCAAGGAATTCAGTTCAAGGCTGTAGACACTCAGTGTTGCCGGTTGTCCGCTATAGCATAAATATTACAACAAGACTTTATCACCTCTTATTTCGTCGTAGTAGACAAAAAAATTTTGCGCCACTCTGTAGTTGCCTTCAATAACTACGATGGTGCTTTTTAATTTGTGTCAGGCTGTGTAACATTTTTGTGGGTTGATTAAACCCAGGAACCAGCAGAACTGATTCGTAGTTCAGCCACAGTATGCGGGTGGGGATTATTTGTGACCGTCTTGTGGGTCCAGTCAACCTTCCACAGCGCTTCAGAGACTGAGGTCTATCTGCACTTTGTGCAGGCGACGCCGCCTCCCCTGCTGGTGGTGCGAAAGTCAAACTTGCCTGTGCTTTCAAGCAATGAAAACTGCACTGTCAAAGAATCTTCGTATCTGCACCTTCAAGTGGCTATACTTCCCTCGGATGGTTTTCCGATCATATGTCCGTATTACCTTTCTTGCTCCTTAGTCTTTCTGGGATCGTTCCCGCAGTTTGTCGCCTTTCAGCAAAATCAGCCTGTACAGAAATGTGAACTCAGATCACAGCTGGTGAAACTGGCAGTCGTCAAAACGAAATAAATAATTATTTCCTCGACAGATAGGCAGGGAGTGATGACGATGATGAGTGGTTTTTTGTTATTATTTACAGTTATAAGTTGTGCTGGTGACACTTAACTGTTTTCCCGCTTCTTACAGCCGAGTGTGTCGAGTAACGCCCCAGTATTAGCGGTGCCTTCGGTTACCGGCGCCACAGGAGGAGAAGAAAGGCAAGGAGAGGAGACCAGCCGCCCTGTCTAATTCTGGAAGCGCACTGTATCGAGCGCGTCCGCCCCAGGGACTTGTGATAGCAGCGCAGACTCACACTGCCGCAGCCACGGCGATAGCTGGAGCACGCGGCACGAGACCCGCCCCGAATGCACGGCGACCGCCCGTCATCGGCATCCCTTCCCATGGTCTAACACTCCACGACCTGGGCACATCTGGGCCGCACGGCGAGACAAGGCATGGTGAAGCACATGTGGGTCTTTTGCGGCGGTGTGGGTCCAAAGCAACGGTCCACTAAACTGAATGGAACGAACGAGAAACGAATTCTAAGGAACCGTCGTTGTCCATTCCGTTCAGGTCAATGTCATTTCCCACCTCGCTCCTAGTTCTATCCCGCCGGTCCTCGCTTCCTCCGCCCCCCCCCCTCCCCCTCCCCTTACACCTCTCTTCGGTCTTGTTACTTATCGGGTAAAAAGTCGTTTGTAAGACGTATGCGTTGCCGGCGATGGGCGAGGCATGACAGAGTCTCTGACCAGAGAGTTGTATGTCGTTAGTTGTTGCTTGTCGCTAGTCTGCGCTTGTCTGCGCTTGTCTGCGCGAGTCGACAGTAGTAGTCTGGAGTAGTCTGCGTGAGTCGGCGGCAGTCGGCGCGTGTCGGGTGTGTGCTCTGCTCGGGACTCTGGTCAGGACTCTGGAGGATGAGTATTGTTGTAGAAGGTAAAGAAGCAGCCTTGCGCATATCTAATAATGTATGTTAATTGTCATTTAATTTGTTCCGAAAAATGCCCCAATAATAATTTTTAAAATATAAAGTAACTTTTTTAAGAAAAGCATTCATTTCAATTTAAAGAGTATTTCCAATGCATGATCATTCCTTCCAAGAATAAAAAAAAAAAAAAAATATACGCCAGCATTACGCGAAACTGTGTCGAAAATTATTATGTAAGAGCAGATATATTTGCAGTTTTTATTGAGGTAAGAATTTTTTGCTTTTTTATTCAGAATACAGGGCCGAAGGGCAGCGCTGCTGTCCTCATAAAATTTATCAGGTTATAAAAATTTTTTTAATTATTTTTGGTGTTTAGGAATTTTTCTGTTTCGAACTTAACATTAAATGAGAAAAGAATTTTGTGGGAACATTAAATGTGAATGCATTCCTGCACACAGATTATAAATGGGAGCCAATTTTGTTCAGAGGTTACAATGTTATTTAAAATTCATTTAATTATTATTTTGTGGGGAGTTTACGCATGGTTCATGGTCCATTTTCATTCACTCTTATATATATTTTTTCTGTGGGGATGTTACACTTTTTATGACTATTTATGCAATTATATTTATGTGACTACTTACTGATTATCGTATTTTTTTTGGCAAGTGCCCGGCAAGGTAAAGTTAGCAGGTCGCTCTTCTTGTCGTTACACATCAGACCGTGCATATTTTTCCAGATAAACTTACGTATCTTATGAATAATTATGCAATTCTATCTAGTGACATTAATTTTATTAAATTCTCTCTCCATTAAAGTCTTCAATTCCCGCCTCTATTAACTACACAACATACAAGCTGAACACAAAGAAGATCACATTTCTTGTCATATATCAGACCGTGCATATTTTCCATTTTTCATGTATGTATGATTGTTTTCCTGTTTTGTTTGTATGCTCTATTAAATATTTAAGATATAACAAACACCAGTTGACTTTAACATTTTGCTTTATGATAGCTCAACATCGTGACTATTTTACATTTTTTTTTTTTTTTTGCTTTTGCTGCTACATTGTGATACTCTGTGTACATTTTTTGCACCTGCACACTGTCTATGTTTTTTGACATTTTACGTTTTCTGTCATGCTATGCTGTATGCTCAATTATGTTACTATAAACCAGTTTTTATTTATTGGATATATGATTTAAATGCAGACATTAATCTTTGTTCATCATTTTCAGAAAGCAATAACGTGTAAAAGAAATAAATTAAACAGAAATGGGAATTTCACCTTCGGAATGAACGAAAGAAGATGCAACACCTCGTGACGAAGAGTAAATGGATCAGAATTAACAAGCATTAACAAGAATATACTATACACATCGTAGAATAGCAGTCTTAACTAATTTTTTCTTCCAGAATACGAGGCGATTGATGCAGGCTGTCAGACAGGGCTACACATCTTAGTTTTAGTGATGAAATATGCTAGAAATAAGGAATAGTTGTATAAAGAATAATGAAGTGAATTTTTTGCAGATGATAATGAATGGTGATGAATAATGATGAAGAATATGCTACTATGGATAATGAAGTTTTTCTTTACAGGTGATGATAATAATGGAGTTATGATAATATGGATAATGAAGTTTTTTCTTTGCAGATGAGGATAATGTTGTAGTTTATGTATTTATGCTATGTAGTTATGTAAGTATTTGTTGCAGTTCGTTTTGACAGTATGTCTGATGTCGCATGGTATGATGACTGAAGGTTTTGGAAAGGACAGCTAGAGAACATACATTTTATACACATTTGACTACATGTTAATTCGAAGTTCACTACTTTTCAGCATAATATGCGTTTCTTCTTTCAGTTTAATAATCCATTTTTGTATTTTTTGCAGGAGAAATTATTCATGAAATTAATGTGCTATAAGCAGTTGTTCATTAAACCTATGTCATTTATGAATGTGATCACATATACTCTACTTGTCTCATACCCTTGCTACAGCTGACTCATGACGAATGACGTTACACATCTTCATTTGCAGCAATAACTCAAAAGCAAATATTTTTATGCCCCAGTAATTAATTATCGATCTCAACGCAATGCATTGCTAGCACAAAAAAAAGGGGAATTCTGAGTAATGTTTCTAGTCACAGACGTTGAATAATAGTTACAGTATGTTACATTTTCAATATGTCATATGTCACTGGAGTGATCAGTTCTCAGTAATACTGAATGATGCTTTGTAATAATGCATAAATACTATGCTCATAATTTCTGTAAATAATATTTTGTTATACTCTATAAATGCTATGCCAATAATTGACTCTCTTTTTGAATGATGACTTCTGATGATTTGTACCTGGCCAATGAGTGCCAATAATTATTTTAAATATGTCGTATGTCACTTGAATGATGAAAAATGTTTTGTACTATTCAATACTTGCTACATGTTTTGTAACTGGACAATAAGTGCCAATGATTACTATAACTAAGTGAATTATGTTAATACTAAGCCATTCATTAGCTCCTGTTTTGAATGATGACCTCTGATGGTTTGTAACTGGCCAATGAGTGCCAATGTTCTCTGTAAACAGATAATTTCTGAACATTATTCTGTAATACTTCATACATGGTACAGAAATGTTCAGTAACGGGGGCGATGAGTGCCACCAGTTACTCAAATCAGTTGTTAGACTAGTGTAATTCTCAATGAAGACTAGTATGTGACTTAATGTCCTTCACCTTCTGACCAAATTACCAGAAATTACTGCAATATCCGTTTGTCCTGTCTATCCTCATGATCATGGAGCACTATATTTGGTTTTTGCACTAATTCTACGTTGGTGTACTTTACAAGAACGTGGTGTTGACACGACATGCTGTCCACCACCTTGAGCGATGGAGATGTTATTATGGTCCCACTGTTTGGTGTACCTAGTGTACTACCAAAATGATAGCATGGAATATTATTACGACATTTCAGTGTCTTGGCTACACTGATTAATACTTCAAGGAAAAGAACTTCAGATTGTCTCACTTGGTGTTGTGCTTCTGTAGAAAGATATGGACTTTCAGTGCAGCTGCGTGCAACCTAAAGTGCTACAACCATGACGCAATCCTTCCCATTCCTTTCCTAGTTCTTGTAAAATGGTAAACACTTATACAATGCGTTTAAATTCTTGTAAAATGAGAAAGACATATACAGTGCGTGTGCACTTCATTTCATTTGTTAACAAGATCAGTTGTCCTAAATATGCTAAACACTTATACAGTGCGTGTGCACTTTATTTCACTCCATGATATGTTATGTAAAAATGCTAAAGAGTTCTACAGTGCGTGTGCACTTTATTTCACTCCTTGATATGTTTATTTGTTGTAAAAATGCTAAAGAGTTTTACAGTGTGTGTGCACTTTATGCCATTTGTTAATATGATTTGTACTCATTACGTATACATTTTGTGATTTCCTGATATGTTCTGTACTACAGTGCGTGTGCACTTTCGTCATTTTGTTAACATGATTTGTATTAATTGCATACACATTTTGTGACTTGCTGATATGTTCTGAACTACAGTGCGTGTGCACTTTTGTCATTTGTGAATATGATTTGTACTCATTGCCTATACATTTGTGATTTCCTGATTTGTTCACTACTACAGTGCGTGTGCACTTTTGCCATTTTTAATATGTTTTGTACCCATTGTGTATACATTTTGTCATTGCCTGATATGTTCTGTACTCAGTGCATGTGCACTATATTTTATTTCATGTTCTGCACCTATATATATGTATATATTCTGTGATTGTAAAGTTAGTTAATTAAGAAAAATTTGTTGCTCATGGCAAGTCCAATTGACTCACCATCGCTGCCAAATTTTTGCCCCCCTCCCCCAGTAGAGGGTTATGTAAGACGTATGCGTTGCCGGCGATGGGCGAGGCATGACAGAGTCTCTGACCAGAGAGTTGTATGTCGTTAGTTGTTGCTTGTCGCTAGTCTGCGCTTGTCTGCGCGAGTCGACAGTAGTAGTCTGGAGTAGTCTGCGTGAGTCGGCGGCAGTCGGCGCGTGTCGGGTGTGTGCTCTGCTCGGGACTCTGGAGGATGAGTATTGTTGCAGAAGGTAAAGAAGCAGCCTTGCGCATATCTAATAATGTATGTTAATTGTCATTTAATTTGTTCCAAATAATGCACCAATAATAATTTTTAAAATATAAAGTAACTTTTTTAAAGAAAAGCATTCATTTCCATTTAAAGAGTATTTCCAATGCATGATCATTCCTTCCAAGAATAAAAAAAAAAAAAAATATACGCCAGCATTGCACGAAACTGTGTCGAAAATTATTATGTAAGAGCAGATATATTTGCAGTTTTTATTGAGGTAAGAATTTTTTGCTTTTTTATTCAGAATACAGGGCCGAAGGGCAGCGCTGCTGTCCTCATAAAATTTATCAGGTTATAAATTTTTTTTTAATTATTTTTGGTGTTTAGGAATTTTTCTGTTTCGAACTTAACATTAAATGAGAAAAGAATTTTGTGGGAACATTAAATGTGAATGCATTCCTGCACACAGATTATAAATGGGAGCCAATTTTGTTCAGAGGTTATAATATTATTTAAAATTCATTTAATTATTATTTTGTGGGGAGTTTACGCATGGTTCATGGTCCATTTTCATTCACTCTTATATATATTTTTTCTGTGGGGAGGTTACACGTTTCTCATTTCAGCTCTGCCGTTCTTCATTCAGTTGTAGTTCCTTTCGTTCATGTATTCGTCCATTCCTGTTCAGTTGTTAAAAATAAAACTTAAGAATTGGTGAAGTGCGAGTATGGCTCCCGCGCCCGCCCGGCTAGCCGCGCTGTCTAGCTCGCTGCTTCCCGAGCGGGAAGGCGTGCCGGTCCCCGGCACGAATCCGCCCGGCGGATTAGTGTCGAGGTCCGGTGTGCTGGCCAGCCTGTTGATGGTTTTTAAGGCTGTTTTTCATCTACCTCGGCGAATGCGGGCTGGTTCCCCTTATTCTACCTCAGTTACACTACGTACGCGATTGCTACGCAAACAGTCTCCACATACGCGTACACCATCATTACTCTACCACGCAAACATTTGGGGTTATACTCGTCTGGTATGAGACGTTGCCAAGGAGTGGCGGGTGCGGGGGGGGGGGGGGGGGGGAGGGGGGGAGGGGGGGGGTACACTGGGGGCTAAACCGCACAATAAAGCTGGGTTCGGTGTGGGGTGGCGGTGAGGTGGCTGTGGCCTGTTGTGGGCTTGTGCAACACTGGGCTACGGCGTGACGAACCCTCTCTGTCGTTTCTAGGTCCCTGGTTTAATACACACATACATGGCTCACGCACTAACGATTCCGTTGCCGACGTGATGTGTAGCGCCATATAACGATCCTGCCTTGGAGGCGATTAAGTGGGAGATGTGTCTCAGAGCTGGATAGTGACAGATGGTGACGCGAGACTGGACGCGCACGCAGTTTATGTATCAGCTGACAGAGGACAATATTGGATAGGGGGACTGTGATTTTAGTTCCGATTGTGCCCACTAGCGTGCACTAAAGTAACTGAATGTTTTTCATAAACTGTTCTAGTATTTTCATAAAGGGTTATTATGTCTTTTTGTGTATGTAAGATGTTATAAATGTTTTTTAGCAGTATGAATGATGCTTGAGTGTGGTTTAAGGTTAATATGAAGATAATTGTTTAACGAATTATGCAGTAGGATTTAGTGTGGGAACATTTCGAAGAAGTATGGATATGAACAAAGGGGATTTTTGTAGAATAGATTTGTAAAGTAAGTTTATGGTAAAGGGAAAGTTAATTCAGGTATAAATAACAACAGTAAATAACTTTATACATAAACTAAACTTCAGCATATTAGATAATTACGTCGGTAAAAAGTGCAGTCGTTAGATTTACTATTTTGCCATTGGTTATTGATGAAAAGCGCGGACTGACGCGGGAGAGTGTTGTTTCGCTATTGGCTGTTGTTAAACTGACCAATAGTAAAGCAATACTCTTCGCGCGCCTTTCTCTGCTGGTAGAGAAGACAGAGTATTCTAGGGAAGGGTCGAATCCTAGCCATGAAACAGTTCGGACGTGTGTAGTAGTAGTTCCGATGGAAACGATAAGTTGCCGGATCTAGCAGTGTTTCATACATCAAAAGTGTTGTAAAGTGACGGCATAATTAGTCCGATGGGTGTGTAGAAATTTCGGAATTTTTAAGTGAATTTAGTGACGAGAAAAGACATAAATTCCGTGTGGCGTATTGAGCAGGTCGGTGGCTAAAAACTGTGACTGTATTTGGTACCGACAGACTTAATATTTGGCGAGCATTCTCAATCAAAAACAATCAGTATTTTTGTAGCTATTACATTTTCGGGAAATGCAACACCATAAACTTGCTAACGTGAGTGAAAGGGATTGTGAGTGACTGTGTTAAGACTAGCACGGGCTTGGCAGTGACACTTGTTCACCTAAGTTTCAGAATATATTAATTGAGGACAAAATTTACAAACTTTCATTTGTGTAAAAACTTTCTCCCGAAACGTAGATTAGTGACTTAAATTGCAGCCTGTTTCACGTCGAAGTACAGTAGGTTTCACTCGGCTTTCCTACTGATGATCTGCTGAGACAATGTTCACAGGTAGGTGCAGGTCCGTCGTAAAAGGGACGGAAAGAACCGCGCCGCCGCAGACTACGTCACCCCACTCCATTCCCACAAGTTATTTCAACATCATTTGAACAAACTTAGAGTATGTATGTATGTACATATATACAACTCATTCATTCTGGGAATGCGGTTCTAGGCCTTTCAGTCTGGAATCGCGCGACCGCTACGGTCGCAGGTTCGAATCCTGCCTCGGGCATGGATCTGTGTGATGTCCTTAGGTTTAAGTAGTTCTAAGTTCTAGGGGACTGATGACCTCAGATGTTAAGTCCCATAGTTCTCAGAGCCATTTGAACCATTTGAACCATTCTGGGAATCGAGAATTTCAAACCATTGTTTGCCTGACAAGATACTGGTCCCAGGAATTCCAAGACAGTATCAAAATTTCTGCAGTAATTACTCAGAACAACTCGAACGTACCAAAACAAGTGAGCAGGAGACTACAGGGGACTGCAAGTCATCGAGTAAGGCAGAAGTGATTGTGGCGTTCCCCATTGTAGTGTTATAGGCCCTTTGCTGTTCCTTATCTATATAAACGAATTGGGAGACAATATGAGCAGCCATCTTCTTTAATTGACTAATTAAGTCATCTGAAGATCAAAACAAACTGCAAAACGATTTAGAAAAAACATCTGAATGGTGCGAAAAGTGGCAGTTGACCCTAAATAACGAAAAGTGTGAGGTCATCCACATGAGTGCTAAAAGGAATTCAGACTTCGGTTACACGATAAATCAGTCTTATTTAAAAGCCGTCAAGTAAACTAAATACCTGGGTATTACAATTACGAGCAATTTAAATTGGAAGGAACATATAGAAAATGTTGTAGGGAAGGCTAACCAAAGACTGCGTTTTATTGGCAGGATACTAAGAAAATGTAACAGACCTACTAAGGAGACTGCCTACACTACGCTTGGCCGCCCTCTCTTAGAATACTGCTGCGCGGTGTGGGATTCTTACCAGATAGGACTGACGGAGTACATCGAAAAAGTTCAAAGAAGGGCAGCACGTTTTGTATTATCGCGAAATATGGGAGAGAGTGTCACAGAAATGATACAGGATTTGGGCTGGAAATCGTTAAAAGAAAGGCGTTTTTCGTTGCGACGGAATCTTCTCACGAAATTTCAATCACCAACTTTGTCCTCCGAATGCGAAAATATTTTGTTGACACCGACCTACACAGGGAGGAACGATCATCACGACAATATAAGGGAAATCAGAGTTCGTACGGAAAGATATAGGTGTTTGTTCTTACCGCGCGCTATATGAGATTGGAATAATAGAGAATTGTGAAGGTGGTTCGATGAAGCCACTTGCAGACACTTAAATGTGATTTGCAGAGTATCCATGTAGATGCAGATGTAGACATACGTACACAGAATAATTCATAAAACATTTTTCATTTACTTATTAAAACATGACTACAGCTTATTTTATGTTTGAATGCAGTAATGTTCGTCTATTACGCTTTTGACGGATGACGAATGCGATTATGTGCAAATGGCAGAAGATACTTTTTATACAATTTAATTACAATTTAACAAGTTTCTGATTTTTTACTTTACTTGTATTGGTTCTTGTGAATATCATGAGTCTAGTTCAACGGGAAGTAGATTTTGATGAGAGAGTTTGCGCATACCAAAATACTTGAAATAAATGACCGAATCTTTTCATTGTACTGACTTGGAAACTTAAATTTTTTACACCACCAAGGGAACATAGACTTGAGTATGTGGCATGAGTTTCAACTTGATACTCCACACTGTTCCTGAGAAATAGTGTCTTCACAAACGGACAGGTAAAGAGACAAAAAGATAAATAGCGACAAAAAAAACATTTTTTCATGTTATTTAATTACATATTAACAATTTTCGAATTTTTTCCTTTATTTATACTATGAAACACCGCTTTTTGCCAAATTTCACGAGTGTAGGTCAATGGGAACCATTCTGTAGGTTTTGATAAGGAGCTTTTGAGTGTCAAAATATGTGACATTAACGACCTTATCTTTTGACTGCATTGACTTAGAAGCTTACAATTTTTACGCAGCCGAAGATTCATAGACATTAGTACGTAACATAAATTTGAACTTCATGGCCAAAATGTTCCAGAGTAAAACGAATTTAACGGGCCAACAGTGAGACATATGGATAAAAAAAATTACAGTTAGATAGTTTTTCTTGTGATAGGATTTCAAATTAGCAATTTTCGGATTTTTTTCCTTTGCATGTACTGCGAAACCTTGTTCTTGCAAATTTCATGATTCTAAGTCAACGGGAAGCACCTTATAGGTTTTGATGAGTGAGTTTTCTGGTATCAAAATATGGGGAATAAATGGCCGTATCTTTTGGTTGAAGAAGCTTAGAACCTTAAAATTTTTACAGCTCGAAGGAACCATAGACCTCAAAATGTGACATAAATTCGAAGCTGATAGTCTAACTGTTCCTCAGAAAAGGGTTCTAAACAGTCAGTCAGAAAGGCAGAGAGACAGACAGAGAGACGGACGGAGAACAAAGCTATCCTATAACGGTCCTTTTTTGCACACCGAGGCACAGAACCATAAAGATGAAATTAAATTAATTTATCAAACCAGTTTCCGTATCATTGTAACATTTCAGCTTCCGTAGCAAAGCTGGTAATCTTTTGAAGGGATTAAGGGGCAGTCCGACAATCTGGTGTCCATTCTAATCTGTTTTATTCACTAAATGCATCAACTCCTTTAGTTCGAATTACCAGTATTGCTGATCCCACTTCAGTTCGATGTACACTGCCTGGCCAAAAACAAAGGTATGCACTCACAAGAAATGGTGGGATGTTAGTGCAACTTCGTACATGTGAACACTATCGGCGGATACGTGAAAGATTAGAGTTGTAACTCTCTGTGACGAGTTGAACGACCATCAGAGATTATTAGTGTTGTTAATGTTTGGTGTTGTTACCAGGGACCTGAACAGAGTAGGAATTTGAGTGATCACTGTGAAGGGAACTTGCAAGAGACAGCTTTATCAGCAGCTGACAGAGTTACAGCTGCCCTGGCCAGCACATTCTCCAGATCTTTCACCAATTGAAAACGTCTGGTCAATGGTGTCGGAGAACTGGCTCCTCACAATACGCCAGTCACTACTCTTGATGAACTGTGGTATCGTGTTGAAGTGGCATGAGCAGCTGTACCTGTACACGCCATCTGATTGACTCAAAGCCCAGGCGTATCAAAGCCGTTATTAAGGCCAGAGGTGGTTGTGCTGGATACTGATTTGTCAGGATCTATGCACCCAAATTGCGTGAAAATGTAATCAAATGGTTCAAATGGCTCTGAGCACTATGCGACTTAACTTCTGAGGTCATCAGTCGCCTAGAACTTAGAACTAATTAAACCTAACTAAGCTAAGGACATCACACACATCCATGCCCGAGGCAGGATTCGAACCTGCGACCGTAGCGGTCGCTCGGGAGAATGTAATCACATGTCAGTTCTAGTATAATATATTTGTCCAATGAATACCCGTTTATCATCTGCATTTCTTCTTGGTGTAGAAATTTTAATGACCGGTACTGTATTTTTAGTGTCCTGCGAGCACTTCACTGCCACCGCTGCACCCACTAACAGAATCCTCTCTACCTGCAAGCTTATTTGGTTAAAATTAAGAATAAATTCGGGAGAGAAAATACCCGAAAAATAAGTGAAAATCTATAAATTTTTACATTGAAACTAAACTGTGCTATACAGTCAGTACGATTCTATATCTAGTTAAAGTACTGGAAGTGTAAATCTTCTTTAACTATGTTTCTTATATTCCAAGAAAAGTTAAAATTTAGGAATAAAAAAAATAAATTCTTTTCATAGTAAATACAGTGTGGCGCAAAATATATGTTAGAAAGTGTTTGTCTGCTGTGGTTTAATCGTATGCCATAAATCATTCTCCTTGTGATACTGTTGTAGCGCTAAAAATTCTATAGCCCACTCACTGATGTCTCAGTTCATATTTCAGAATGGAAGTACTACACAGGAATAGCGGCACTGCGAACGCACACGTTCGAGCTGCTGCTCCACTTCATTCACAAAAAGTCATTGGTCGGTGCGCAATTTGTGGACAACGCCTTATTGGGCCCATTTTTCCTGAGGAACATGAATTTGTACTGGCTGCACGTCGCCGCAGAATTCTTTAAAACTGGTGGTTCATGCAGGATGGAGCACGTCCACAGCGTACTGCAGACGTATTTTTTTTTTTTTTTTTTTTTTTCAGGCGACATTTAGACACCGGATCGTCGCCCTGGACACCTTAAAGATTCATTTGACATGATATGGAATGGCGCCCTTATAGTCACGATTTTAACCCGTATGATTGTTTGTTGTGGGGTTACCTAAATGACAGGGCCTTCTGAGATGCTTCTGCAACACTCTAGGACCTTCGTACTGCAATTTCCAGGGTGGCCGAGCGGTTCTAGGCGCTACAGTCTCGAACCGCGCGACCGCTACGGTCGCAGGTCCGAATCCTGCCTCGGGGATGTATGTGTGTGATGTCCTTAGGTTTAGTTAGGTTTAAGTAGTTCTAAGTTCTAGGGGGCTGATGACCTCAGAAGATGAGTCCCATAGTGCTCAGGCCCATTTGAACCATTTTTGCAATTTCCAGGGAGATTCAAGCAGCCGAAAATGATGTCCCTTCAGAAAGTCATCAAGGAATTCAGTTCAAGGCTGTAGACACTCAGTGTTGCCGGTTGTCCGCTATAGCATAAATATTACAACAAGACTTTATCACCTCTTATTTCGTCGTAGTAGACAAAAAAAATTTTGCGCCACTCTGTAGTTGCTTCAATAACTACGATGGTGCTTTTTAATTTGTGTCAGGCTGTGTAACATTTTTGTGGGTTGATTAAACCCAGGAACCAGCAGAACTGATTTCGTAGTTCAGCCACAGTATGCGGGGTGGGGATTATTGTGACCGTCTTGTGGGTCCAGTCAACCTTCCACAGCGCTTCAGAGGACTGAGGTCTATCTGCACTTTGTGCAGGCGACGCCGCCTCCCTGCTGGTGGTGCGAAAGTCAAACTTGCCTGTGCTTTCAAGCAATGAAAACTGCACTGTCAAAGAATCTTCGTATCTGCACCTTCAAGTGGCTATACTTCCCTCGGATGGTTTTCCGATCATATGTCCGTATTACCTTTCTTGCTCCTTAGTCTTTCTGGGATCGTTCCCGCAGTTTGTCGCTTTCAGGCAAAATCAGCCTGTACAGAAATGTGAACTCAGATCACAGCTGGTGAAACTGGCAGTCGTCAAAACGAAATAAATAATTATTTCCTCGACAGATAGGCAGGGAGTGATGACGATGATGAGTGGTTTTTTGTTATTATTTACAGTTATAAGTTGTGCTGGTGACACTTAACTGTTTTCCCCGCTTCTTACAGCCGAGTGTGTCGAGTAACGCCCCAGTATTAGCGGTGCCTTCGGTTACCGGCGCCACAGGAGGAGAAGAAAGGCAAGGAGAGGAGACCAGCCGCCCTGTCTAATTCTGGAAGCGCACTGTATCGAGCGCGTCCGCCCCAGGGACTTGTGATAGCAGCGCAGACTCACACTGCCGCAGCCACGGCGATAGCTGGAGCACGCGGCACGAGACCCGCCCCGAATGCACGGCGACCGCCCGTCATCGGCAATCCTTCCCATGGTCTAACACTCCACGACCTGGGCACATCTGGGCCGCACGGGCGAGACAAGGCATGGTGAAGCACATGTGGGTCTTTTGCGGCGGTGTGGGGTCCAAAGCAACGGTCCACTAAACTGAATGGAAACGAACGAGAAACGAATTCTAAGGAACCGTCGTTGTCCGTTCCGTTCAGGTCAATGTCATTTCCCACCTCGCTCCTAGTTCTATCCCGCCGGTCCTCGCTTCCTCCGCCCCCCCCCTCCCCCTCCCCTTACACCTCTCTTCGGTCTTGTTACTTATCGGGTAAAAAGTCGTTTGTAAGACGTATGCGTTGCCGGCGATGGGCGAGGCATGACAGAGTCTCTGACCAGAGAGTTGTATGTCCGTTAGTTGTTGCTTGTCGCTAGTCTGCGCTTGTCTGCGCTTGTCTGCGCGAGTCGACAGTAGTAGTCTGGAGTAGTCTGCGTGAGTCGGCGGCAGTCGGCGCGTGTCGGGTGTGTGCTCTGCTCGGGACTCCTGGTCAGGACTCTGGAGGATGAGTATTGTTGTAGAAGTAAAGAAGCAGCCTTTGCGCATATCTAATAATGTATGTTAATTGTCATTTAATTTGTTCCGAAAAATGCCCCAATAATAATTTTTAAAATATAAAGTAACTTTTTTTAAGAAAAAGCATTCATTTCAATTTAAAGAGTATTTCCAATGCATGATCATTCCTTCCAAGAATCAAAAAAAAAAAAAAATATACGCCAGCATTACGCGAAACTGTGTCGAAAATTATTATGTAAGAGCAGATATATTTGCAGTTTTTATTGAGGTAAGAATTTTTGCTTTTTTATTCAGAATACAGGGCCGAAGGGCAGCGCTGCTGTCCTCATAAAATTTATCAGGTTATAAAAATTTTTTTAATTATTTTTGGTGTTTAGGAATTTTTCTGTTTCGAAACTTAACATTAAATGAGAAAAGAATTTTGTGGGAACATTAAATGTGAATGCATTCCTGCACACAGATTATAAATGGGAGCCAATTTTGTTCAGAGGTTACAATGTTATTTAAAATTCATTTAATTATTATTTTGTGGGGAGTTTACGCATGGTTCATGGTCCATTTCATTCACTCTTATATATATTTTTTCTGTGGGGATGTTACACTTTTTATGACTATTTATGCAATTATATTTATGTGACTACTTACTGATTATCGTATTTTTTTTGGCAAGTGCCCGGCAAGGTAAAGTTAGCAGGTCGCTCTTCTTGTCGTTACACATCAGGACCGTGCATATTTTTCCAGATAAACTTACGTATCTTATGAATAATTATGCAATTCTATCTAGTGACATTAATTTTATTAAATTCTCTCTCCATTAAAGTCTTCAAGCCTCTATTAACTACACAACATACAAGCTGAACACAAAGAAGATCACATTTCTTGTCATATATCAGACCGTGCATATTTTCCATTTTTCATGTATGTATGATTGTTTTCCTGTTTTGTTTGTATGCTCTATTAAATATTTAAGATATAACAAACACCAGTTGACTTTAACATTTTGCTTTATGATAGCTCAACATCGTGACTATTTTACATTTTTTTTTTTTTTTGCTTTTGCTGCTACATTGTGATACTCTGTGTACATTTTTTGCACCTGCACACTGTCTATGTTTTTTGACATTTTACGTTTTCTGTCATGCTATGCTGTATGCTCAATTATGTTACTATAAACCAGTTTTTATTTATTGGATATATGATTTAAATGCAGACATTAATCTTTGTTCATCATTTTCAGAAAGCAATAACGTGTAAAAGAAATAAATTAAACAGAAATGGGAATTTCACCTTCGGAATGAACGAAAGAAGATGCAACACCTCGTGACGAAGAGTAAATGGATCAGAATTAACAAGCATTAACAAGAATATACTATACACATCGTAGAATAGCAGTCTTAACTAATTTTTTCTTCCAGAATACGAGGCGATTGATGCAGGCTGTCAGACAGGGCTACACATCTTAGTTTTAGTGATGAAATATGCTAGAAATAAGGAATAGTTGTATAAAGAATAATGAAGTGAATTTTTTGCAGATGATAATGAATGGTGATGAATAATGATGAAGAATATGCTACTATGGATAATGAAGTTTTTCTTTACAGGTGATGATAATAATGGAGTTATGATAATATGGATAATGAAGTTTTTTCTTTGCAGATGAGGATAATGTTGTAGTTTATGTATTTATGCTATGTAGTTATGTAAGTATTTGTTGCAGTTCGTTTTGACAGTATGTCTGATGTCGCATGGTATGATGACTGAAGGTTTTGGAAAGGACAGCTAGAGAACATACATTTTATACACATTTGACTACATGTTAATTCGAAGTTCACTACTTTTCAGCATAATATGCGTTTCTTCTTTCAGTTTAATAATCCATTTTTGTATTTTTTGCAGGAGAAATTATTCATGAAATTAATGTGCTATAAGCAGTTGTTCATTAAACCTATGTCATTTATGAATGTGATCACATATACTCTACTTGTCTCATACCCTTGCTACAGCTGACTCATGACGAATGACGTTACACATCTTCATTTGCAGCAATAACTCAAAAGCAAATATTTTTATGCCCCAGTAATTAATTATCGATCTCAACGCAATGCATTGCTAGCACAAAAAAAAGGGGAATTCTGAGTAATGTTTCTAGTCACAGACGTTGAATAATAGTTACAGTATGTTACATTTTCAATATGTCATATGTCACTGGAGTGATCAGTTCTCAGTAATACTGAATGATGCTTTGTAATAATGCATAAATACTATGCTCATAATTTCTGTAAATAATATTTTGTTATACTCTATAAATGCTATGCCAATAATTGACTCTCTTTTTGAATGATGACTTCTGATGATTTGTACCTGGCCAATGAGTGCCAATAATTATTTTAAATATGTCGTATGTCACTTGAATGATGAAAAATGTTTTGTACTATTCAATACTTGCTACATGTTTTGTAACTGGACAATAAGTGCCAATGATTACTATAACTAAGTGAATTATGTTAATACTAAGCCATTCATTAGCTCCTGTTTTGAATGATGACCTCTGATGGTTTGTAACTGGCCAATGAGTGCCAATGTTCTCTGTAAACAGATAATTTCTGAACATTATTCTGTAATACTTCATACATGGTACAGAAATGTTCAGTAACGGGGGCGATGAGTGCCACCAGTTACTCAAATCAGTTGTTAGACTAGTGTAATTCTCAATGAAGACTAGTATGTGACTTAATGTCCTTCACCTTCTGACCAAATTACCAGAAATTACTGCAATATCCGTTTGTCCTGTCTATCCTCATGATCATGGAGCACTATATTTGGTTTTTGCACTAATTCTACGTTGGTGTACTTTACAAGAACGTGGTGTTGACACGACATGCTGTCCACCACCTTGAGCGATGGAGATGTTATTATGGTCCCACTGTTTGGTGTACCTAGTGTACTACCAAAATGATAGCATGGAATATTATTACGACATTTCAGTGTCTTGGCTACACTGATTAATACTTCAAGGAAAAGAACTTCAGATTGTCTCACTTGGTGTTGTGCTTCTGTAGAAAGATATGGACTTTCAGTGCAGCTGCGTGCAACCTAAAGTGCTACAACCATGACGCAATCCTTCCCATTCCTTTCCTAGTTCTTGTAAAATGGTAAACACTTATACAATGCGTTTAAATTCTTGTAAAATGAGAAAGACATATACAGTGCGTGTGCACTTCATTTCATTTGTTAACAAGATCAGTTGTCCTAAATATGCTAAACACTTATACAGTGCGTGTGCACTTTATTTCACTCCATGATATGTTATGTAAAAATGCTAAAGAGTTCTACAGTGCGTGTGCACTTTATTTCACTCCTTGATATGTTTATTTGTTGTAAAAATGCTAAAGAGTTTTACAGTGTGTGTGCACTTTATGCCATTTGTTAATATGATTTGTACTCATTACGTATACATTTTGTGATTTCCTGATATGTTCTGTACTACAGTGCGTGTGCACTTTCGTCATTTTGTTAACATGATTTGTATTAATTGCATACACATTTTGTGACTTGCTGATATGTTCTGAACTACAGTGCGTGTGCACTTTTGTCATTTGTGAATATGATTTGTACTCATTGCCTATACATTTGTGATTTCCTGATTTGTTCACTACTACAGTGCGTGTGCACTTTTGCCATTTTTAATATGTTTTGTACCCATTGTGTATACATTTTGTCATTGCCTGATATGTTCTGTACTCAGTGCATGTGCACTATATTTTATTTCATGTTCTGCACCTATATATATGTATATATTCTGTGATTGTAAAGTTAGTTAATTAAGAAAAATTTGTTGCTCATGGCAAGTCCAATTGACTCACCATCGCTGCCAAATTTTTGCCCCCCTCCCCCAGTAGAGGGTTATGTAAGACGTATGCGTTGCCGGCGATGGGCGAGGCATGACAGAGTCTCTGACCAGAGAGTTGTATGTCGTTAGTTGTTGCTTGTCGCTAGTCTGCGCTTGTCTGCGCGAGTCGACAGTAGTAGTCTGGAGTAGTCTGCGTGAGTCGGCGGCAGTCGGCGCGTGTCGGGTGTGTGCTCTGCTCGGGACTCTGGAGGATGAGTATTGTTGCAGAAGGTAAAGAAGCAGCCTTGCGCATATCTAATAATGTATGTTAATTGTCATTTAATTTGTTCCAAATAATGCACCAATAATAATTTTTAAAATATAAAGTAACTTTTTTAAAGAAAAGCATTCATTTCCATTTAAAGAGTATTTCCAATGCATGATCATTCCTTCCAAGAATAAAAAAAAAAAAAAATATACGCCAGCATTGCACGAAACTGTGTCGAAAATTATTATGTAAGAGCAGATATATTTGCAGTTTTTATTGAGGTAAGAATTTTTTGCTTTTTTATTCAGAATACAGGGCCGAAGGGCAGCGCTGCTGTCCTCATAAAATTTATCAGGTTATAAATTTTTTTTTAATTATTTTTGGTGTTTAGGAATTTTTCTGTTTCGAACTTAACATTAAATGAGAAAAGAATTTTGTGGGAACATTAAATGTGAATGCATTCCTGCACACAGATTATAAATGGGAGCCAATTTTGTTCAGAGGTTATAATATTATTTAAAATTCATTTAATTATTATTTTGTGGGGAGTTTACGCATGGTTCATGGTCCATTTTCATTCACTCTTATATATATTTTTTCTGTGGGGAGGTTACACGTTTCTCATTTCAGCTCTGCCGTTCTTCATTCAGTTGTAGTTCCTTTCGTTCATGTATTCGTCCATTCCTGTTCAGTTGTTAAAAATAAAACTTAAGAATTGGTGAAGTGCGAGTATGGCTCCCGCGCCCGCCCGGCTAGCCGCGCTGTCTAGCTCGCTGCTTCCCGAGCGGGAAGGCGTGCCGGTCCCCGGCACGAATCCGCCCGGCGGATTAGTGTCGAGGTCCGGTGTGCTGGCCAGCCTGTTGATGGTTTTTAAGGCTGTTTTTCATCTACCTCGGCGAATGCGGGCTGGTTCCCCTTATTCTACCTCAGTTACACTACGTACGCGATTGCTACGCAAACAGTCTCCACATACGCGTACACCATCATTACTCTACCACGCAAACATTTGGGGTTATACTCGTCTGGTATGAGACGTTGCCAAGGAGTGGCGGGTGCGGGGGGGGGGGGGGGGGGGAGGGGGGGAGGGGGGGGGTACACTGGGGGCTAAACCGCACAATAAAGCTGGGTTCGGTGTGGGGTGGCGGTGAGGTGGCTGTGGCCTGTTGTGGGCTTGTGCAACACTGGGCTACGGCGTGACGAACCCTCTCTGTCGTTTCTAGGTCCCTGGTTTAATACACACATACATGGCTCACGCACTAACGATTCCGTTGCCGACGTGATGTGTAGCGCCATATAACGATCCTGCCTTGGAGGCGATTAAGTGGGAGATGTGTCTCAGAGCTGGATAGTGACAGATGGTGACGCGAGACTGGACGCGCACGCAGTTTATGTATCAGCTGACAGAGGACAATATTGGATAGGGGGACTGTGATTTTAGTTCCGATTGTGCCCACTAGCGTGCACTAAAGTAACTGAATGTTTTTCATAAACTGTTCTAGTATTTTCATAAAGGGTTATTATGTCTTTTTGTGTATGTAAGATGTTATAAATGTTTTTTAGCAGTATGAATGATGCTTGAGTGTGGTTTAAGGTTAATATGAAGATAATTGTTTAACGAATTATGCAGTAGGATTTAGTGTGGGAACATTTCGAAGAAGTATGGATATGAACAAAGGGGATTTTTGTAGAATAGATTTGTAAAGTAAGTTTATGGTAAAGGGAAAGTTAATTCAGGTATAAATAACAACAGTAAATAACTTTATACATAAACTAAACTTCAGCATATTAGATAATTACGTCGGTAAAAAGTGCAGTCGTTAGATTTACTATTTTGCCATTGGTTATTGATGAAAAGCGCGGACTGACGCGGGAGAGTGTTGTTTCGCTATTGGCTGTTGTTAAACTGACCAATAGTAAAGCAATACTCTTCGCGCGCCTTTCTCTGCTGGTAGAGAAGACAGAGTATTCTAGGGAAGGGTCGAATCCTAGCCATGAAACAGTTCGGACGTGTGTAGTAGTAGTTCCGATGGAAACGATAAGTTGCCGGATCTAGCAGTGTTTCATACATCAAAAGTGTTGTAAAGTGACGGCATAATTAGTCCGATGGGTGTGTAGAAATTTCGGAATTTTTAAGTGAATTTAGTGACGAGAAAAGACATAAATTCCGTGTGGCGTATTGAGCAGGTCGGTGGCTAAAAACTGTGACTGTATTTGGTACCGACAGACTTAATATTTGGCGAGCATTCTCAATCAAAAACAATCAGTATTTTTGTAGCTATTACATTTTCGGGAAATGCAACACCATAAACTTGCTAACGTGAGTGAAAGGGATTGTGAGTGACTGTGTTAAGACTAGCACGGGCTTGGCAGTGACACTTGTTCACCTAAGTTTCAGAATATATTAATTGAGGACAAAATTTACAAACTTTCATTTGTGTAAAAACTTTCTCCCGAAACGTAGATTAGTGACTTAAATTGCAGCCTGTTTCACGTCGAAGTACAGTAGGTTTCACTCGGCTTTCCTACTGATGATCTGCTGAGACAATGTTCACAGGTAGGTGCAGGTCCGTCGTAAAAGGGACGGAAAGAACCGCGCCGCCGCAGACTACGTCACCCCACTCCATTCCCACAAGTTATTTCAACATCATTTGAACAAACTTAGAGTATGTATGTATGTACATATATACAACTCATTCATTCTGGGAATGCGGTTCTAGGCCTTTCAGTCTGGAATCGCGCGACCGCTACGGTCGCAGGTTCGAATCCTGCCTCGGGCATGGATCTGTGTGATGTCCTTAGGTTTAAGTAGTTCTAAGTTCTAGGGGACTGATGACCTCAGATGTTAAGTCCCATAGTTCTCAGAGCCATTTGAACCATTTGAACCATTCTGGGAATCGAGAATTTCAAACCATTGTTTGCCTGACAAGATACTGGTCCCAGGAATTCCAAGACAGTATCAAAATTTCTGCAGTAATTACTCAGAACAACTCGAACGTACCAAAACAAGTGAGCAGGAGACTACAGGGGACTGCAAGTCATCGAGTAAGGCAGAAGTGATTGTGGCGTTCCCCATTGTAGTGTTATAGGCCCTTTGCTGTTCCTTATCTATATAAACGAATTGGGAGACAATATGAGCAGCCATCTTCTTTAAATTGACTAATTAAGTCATCTGAAAGATCAAAACAAACTGCAAAACGATTTAGAAAAAACATCTGAATGGTGCGAAAAGTGGCAGTTGACCCTAAATAACGAAAAGTGTGAGGTCATCCACATGAGTGCTAAAAGGAATTCAGACTTCGGTTACACGATAAATCAGTCTTATTTAAAAGCCGTCAAGTAAACTAAATACCTGGGTATTACAATTACGAGCAATTTAAATTGGAAGGAACATAATAGAAAATGTTGTAGGGAAGGCTAACCAAAGACTGCGTTTTATTGGCAGGATACTAAGAAAATGTAACAGACCTACTAAGGAGACTGCCTACACTACGCTTGGCCGCCCTCTCTTAGAATACTGCTGCGCGGTGTGGGATTTCTTACCAGATAGGACTGACGGAGTACATCGAAAAAGTTCAAAGAAGGGCAGCACGTTTTGTATTATCGCGAAATATGGGAGAGAGTGTCACAGGAAATGATACAGGATTTGGGCTGGAAATCGTTAAAAGAAAAGGCGTTTTCGTTGCGACGGAATCTTCTCACGAAATTTCAATCACCAACTTTGTCCTCCGAATGCGAAAATATTTTGTTGACACCGACCTACACAGGGAGGAACGATCATCACGACAATATAAGGGAAATCAGAGTTTCGTACGGAAAGATATAGGTGTTGTTCTTACCCCGCGCCGCTATATGAGATTGGAATAATAGAGAATGTGAAGGTGGTTCGATGAAGCCACTTGCAGACACTTAAATGTGATTTGCAGAGTATCCATGTAGATGCAGATGTAGACATACGTACACAGAATATTCATAAAACATTTTTCATTTACTTATTAAAACATGACTACAGCTTATTTTATGTTTGAAATGCAGTAATGTTCGTCTATTACGCTTTTGACGGATGACGAATGCGATTATGTGCAAATGGCAGAAGATACTTTTTATACAATTTAATTACAATTTAACAAGTTTCTGATTTTTTACTTTACTTGTATTGGTTCTTGTGAATATCATGAGTCTAGTTCAACGGGAAGTAGATTTTGATGAGAGAGTTTGCGCATACCAAAATACTTGAAATAAATGACCGAATCTTTTCATTGTACTGACTTGGAAACTTAAATTTTTTACACCACCAAGGGAACATAGACTTGAGTATGTGGCATGAGTTTCAACTTGATACTCCACACTGTTCCTGAGAAATAGTGTCTTCACAAACGGACAGGTAAAGAGACAAAAAGATAAATAGCGACAAAAAAAACATTTTTTCATGTTATTTAATTACATATTAACAATTTTCGAATTTTTTCCTTTATTTATACTATGAAACACCGCTTTTTGCCAAATTTCACGAGTGTAGGTCAATGGGAACCATTCTGTAGGTTTTGATAAGGAGCTTTTGAGTGTCAAAATATGTGACATTAACGACCTTATCTTTTGACTGCATTGACTTAGAAGCTTACAATTTTTACGCAGCCGAAGATTCATAGACATTAGTACGTAACATAAATTTGAACTTCATGGCCAAAATGTTCCAGAGTAAAACGAATTTAACGGGCCAACAGTGAGACATATGGATAAAAAAAATTACAGTTAGATAGTTTTTCTTGTGATAGGATTTCAAATTAGCAATTTTCGGATTTTTTTCCTTTGCATGTACTGCGAAACCTTGTTCTTGCAAATTTCATGATTCTAAGTCAACGGGAAGCACCTTATAGGTTTTGATGAGTGAGTTTTCTGGTATCAAAATATGGGGAATAAATGGCCGTATCTTTTGGTTGAAGAAGCTTAGAACCTTAAAATTTTTACAGCTCGAAGGAACCATAGACCTCAAAATGTGACATAAATTCGAAGCTGATAGTCTAACTGTTCCTCAGAAAAGGGTTCTAAACAGTCAGTCAGAAAGGCAGAGAGACAGACAGAGAGACGGACGGAGAACAAAGCTATCCTATAACGGTCCTTTTTTGCACACCGAGGCACAGAACCATAAAGATGAAATTAAATTAATTTATCAAACCAGTTTCCGTATCATTGTAACATTTCAGCTTCCGTAGCAAAGCTGGTAATCTTTTGAAGGGATTAAGGGGCAGTCCGACAATCTGGTGTCCATTCTAATCTGTTTTATTCACTAAATGCATCAACTCCTTTAGTTCGAATTACCAGTATTGCTGATCCCACTTCAGTTCGATGTACACTGCCTGGCCAAAAACAAAGGTATGCACTCACAAGAAATGGTGGGATGTTAGTGCAACTTCGTACATGTGAACACTATCGGCGGATACGTGAAAGATTAGAGTTGTAACTCTCTGTGACGAGTTGAACGACCATCAGAGATTATTAGTGTTGTTAATGTTTGGTGTTGTTACCAGGGACCTGAACAGAGTAGGAATTTGAGTGATCACTGTGAAGGGAACTTGCAAGAGACAGCTTTATCAGCAGCTGACAGAGTTACAGTGTGGATCTTAATTAGGCCAGCTGGTCGAATTATCCAGTATAAAGATTTGTGGGGCATACGGATGTCACAGTGGTCCGATGTTGGACTGCATGGGAACGTGGGGGGTCGACTCACTCAACAAGATTTGTCTGACCACTACAATGGAGGACGTCGTGCTGAACACGAAGTACATCGTAATCCATTCACTGAACGTAATTGGTTCCTTGCAACATTCTGTGACATGCGACGAAATCATTGGCATGAGACTACCAGCAGCCGGACAAGAGAATCACCACCACATCTGTAGTCGGCCATTAAAACCATAAAACAAAAGACTGCGTTTGGAGTGCTGCTATGTAGATAACCATGGACTGCTGATGAATGTAGTCGCATTGCGTTCTGCGATGAATCACCGTTCTGCACTACCCCGGATGACCTTCGTCGGCTAGTATGGCGGCGAACCCGGGAGAGGTCCCATACTTCCAACGTTTCCGCGAGGCACAGCGGTTTTGCTCTTGGCGTCATCGTGTGGGCACCCATCGGGCATGACTTCAGGCCACGGCTGGTAGTGACTGAGGGGGCTCGGACAGCATAACGCTACGTCACGGACATCCTGCGTTCTCATGTGTCCTCCAGACATTTGGGAAATGGTGTTTGGCACTCTTCTCATTTCGAAGACGTAATAGATAATAAACCATACATACTCCAATAGAAAAGTTGGAGGGTATTGGCCACATCCAAAAGAAACTTGGTGGTAGACTCCGTCACTTGCTATATGGGAAGAAATATGAAGCGTTGACGATGGAGAACAACAAGTAGCAAAAGGCTCTCGAACAGCGCGCGGAAAAAACGAACACCTATACCTTTCCGTGCGAGCTCTAATTTTCCTTATTTTATTATGATGATCGTTTCTCCCAGTTTGGTCGGCGTCAACAAAATATTTTCGCATTCGGAGGAGGAAGTTGGAGATTGGAATTTCGTGAGAAGATTCCGCCGCAACGAAAAGTGCCTTTGTTTTAATGGTGTCCATCCCAAATCCTGCACCATTTCAGTGATACTCTCTCCCCTAATTTGCGATTATACAAAGTCTGCTGCTCTTCTTTCAATTTTGTCTATGTATTCCTTTAATCCTATCCGTAAGGGCCCAAGACCGCGCAGCAGTACTCCAAAAGAGGACGGACAAGCGTAGTGCAGGCAGTCTCTTTAGTAGATCTGTTACATTTTCTAAGTGTTCTGCCAGTAAAACGCATTGTTTGATTTACCTTCCCCACAACATTTTCTATGTGTCGCTACGAATTTAAGTTGTTCGTAATTGTAATTCCTAGTTATTTAGTTGAATTTAGGGCTTTTAGATTTGATTGACTTATCGTGTCACCGAAATTTAACGGATTCCTTTTAGAACTCATGTGGATGACCTCACACTTTTCATTATTTTGGGTCAACTGTCAAATTTCGCGCCAGTCAGAAATCTTTTCTAAATCGTTTTGCAATTTGTTTTTGTCTACTGATGAGTTTATTAGATGACAAACGGCAGTATCATCTGTAAACAATCTAATATGGCTGCTCAGATTGTTTCCTACATCATTTATAAAGGTAAGGAGTAACAATGCACCTGTAACACTACCTTGGGGAATCCCAGAAATCGCTTTTGTTTTACTCGATGACTTTCCGTCAATTACTACAAACTGTAGTCTCTCTGACAGGAAATCACGAATCCAGTCACATAACTGAGACAATTTTCCATAAGAATGCAGTTTCACTAGAAGCTGCTTGTGTGGTACTGTGTCAGAAGCCTTTAGGAAATATAGAAATACGGATTCAATTTTAAATCTCTTAACAGCATTCCACACATTTGTGAGTGTAAAGAGCTAGTATTGTTTCACAAGAACGATGTTTTCTACATCCATGATGACCATGTATCAATAGACCGTTTTCTTCGAGGTAATCCACAATGTTCAAACACAAAATATGTCCCAAAATCCTGCTGCATATCGACGTTAATAATTTTGGATTCTCTTTCATTATATTATGGGAGAGCTAGTAGAAAAGATATAAACAACTTACAGGCAATGAAGCGTGCTGTTTGCCCAGTTTACTTTCACAAGCTATTCACCGACCAAAGGTTGACGAATAATCTGTGCCCGAAAGGCGATTGCTGTCAGTACAACACAATCAAGGAAACCTACTCTCGTAAGCACTCACTGCCAAATCCTGTTATGAATGCAATTAACCCACCATTCAGGTTTCTTGAAAACTCTAATTTATTGAGGAAGTGTCTTCATGTCAAAACACAAAATGCGAATGAAAGCGTAGGTAATTTAATTTGGATTAGATGTTCAAAACGGGCATTCTGTGGACTTGATGTGCTACAAATAGGTCTCTACGATGCAGTTTTATGTTTTAATGATGGAAATAATGGCAAAATTGAAGTGCTGAAGAGTGCTGGTGTTAATCCAGGTGCGCTTACAAAGAAAGCATGTTACACCATTGATGAGAGCAGGCTCAAGAAAACCGACAGGTCACTGTGTTACCTACAGATACAGACCAGGCAGATCAAAAAGGAACAGAAGAGAAAGCTGGAGGATGAGGTGTATCAGTATGGAGGATTTTAAATTTGAGGCAAGCTGGTAACATGAAGAAATTCGAGTGGAAAATCTTTTAACTGCATATTCTCGGTTTTACATTTATTGCATTCTTCGAAGCATTTTCTCAAAAAATATAAGCGCTAATGCTATGAAAATTTCAGGAACTGTTCGATACATGTTTTGTCTCACTGGGACAATATCCTTCGTTTATATGCTGACTTATAGGATTGTATGTAGAAAAAAATTAATTTTGAATGGGCAAAATCAAAACGGCTTATCATAAAATTTTTACCGTACCGTAGTTCAATGGTCTTATAACCTTTCTAGGACCCCACAATAAAATTTTCAAATACATTACATGATTATAATTATGTTATGGCTTTTTATAAAAAGACAATAAAAAATAAAAATTAATATTTGTGGTAAAATATTTCCCATTAAAGTACATCTCTCTTTCTTTAAACAGGCAAAATTTTTGATTTACAGTGTAAGGAAAAGATAGAGTGCTACTTACCGTAAAGATGGCACGTTAAGTTGCAGACAGGCACAACGAAAAGACTCTTACGCATTAGCTTTTCTTTATACACTCCTGGAAATGGAAAAAAGAACACATTGACACCGGTGTGTCAGACCCACCATACTTGCTCCGGACACTGCGAGAGGGCTGTACAAGCAATGATCACACGCACGGCACAGCGGACACACCAGGAAACGCGGTGTTGGCCGTCGAATGGCGCTAGCTGCGCAGCATTTGTGCACCGCCGCCGTCAGTGTCAGCCAGTTTGCCGTGGCAAACGGAGCTCCATCGCAGTCTTTAACACTGGTAGCATGCCGCGACAGCGTGGACATGAACCGTATGTACAGTTGACGGACTTTGAGCGAGGGCGTATAGTGGGCATGCGGGAGGCCGGGTGGACGTACCGCCGAATTGCTCAACACGTGGGGCGTGAGGTCTCCACAGTACATCGATGTTGTCGCCAGTGGTCGGCGGAAGGTGCACGTGCCCGTCGACCTGGGACCGGACCGCAGCGACGCACGGATGCACGCCAAGACCGTAGGATCCTACGCAGTGCCGTAGGGGACCGCACCGCCACTTCCCAGCAAATTAGGGACACTGTTGCTCCTGGGGTATCGGCGAGGACCATTCGCAACCGTCTCCATGAAGCTGGGCTACGGTCCCGCACACCGTTAGGCCGTCTTCCGCTCACGCCCCAACATCGTGCAGCCCGCCTCCAGTGGTGTCGCGACAGGCGTGAATGGGGGGACGAATGGAGACGTGTCGTCTTCAGCGATGAGAGTCGCTTCTGCCTTGGTGCCAATGATGGTCGTATGCGTGTTTGGCGCCGTGCAGGTGAGCGCCACAATCAGGACTGCATACGACCGAGGCACACAGGGCCAACACCTGGCATCATGGTGTGGGGAGCGATCTCCTACACTGGCCGTACAGCACTGGTGATCGTCGAGGGGACACTGAATAGCGCACGGTACATCCAAACCGTCATCGAACCCATCGTTCTACCATTCCTAGACCGGCAAGGGAACTTGCTGTTCCAACAGGACAATGCACGTCCGCATGTATCCCGTGCCACCCAACGTGCTCTAGAAGGTGTAAGTCAACTACCCTGGCCAGCAAGATCTCCGGATCTGTCCCCCATTGAGCATGTTTGGGACTGGATGAAGCGTCGTCTCACGCGGTCTGCACGTCCAGCACGAACGCTGGTCCAACTGAGGCGCCAGGTGGAAATTGCATGGCAAGCCGTTCCACAGGACTATATCCAGCATCTCTACGATCGTCTCCATGGGAGAATAGCAGCCTGCATTGCTGCGAAAGGTGGATATACACTGTACTAGTGCCGACATTGTGCATGCTCTGTTGCCTGTGTCTATGTGCCTGTGGTTCTGTCAGTGTGATCATGTGATGTATCTGACCCCAGGAATGTGTCAATAAAGTTTCCCCTTCCTGGGACAATGAATTCACGGTGTTCTTATTTCAATTTCCAGGAGTGTACCTGCCTGCAAATTAACGTGTCATTTCTACGGTAAGTAACAGTCTATCTGTTCCTTATATTGTTGATATTCCTACCTGGTGTTCGTTTAAATTTTATATCTGCACGTTAACAGCTAGGGCTGTAAGGATTTTTTAAATAAATGTTTACATTTTCGGCTACATCACTCAATGTTGTTTGCCGACGATTCCAGACTGACTCTGCTTTTATCATATGGTGGTGTCTTTAATTTTGCAGATAATTCTAGTGCGATACATTGCGACCACAAAGAGTGATACAGGCAATCCTCTCGGCAGTGTGTGTGGTAGTGTACCCGGAGCCAGGAACGTCTCACGTACTAATTAAAAAAAAAACACAACCGTAAGATCCGCTACACCATACAGGAAAGCTTGGCGTAAGATCTTCAAGGCCGTGTTGCTATTTGTGGTGCTAATCCGGACTTCGGACGGGGAAATTAATAATACAAATTGGCGTTTCTGTTATATTCACGCTTGTCACGTTGCATTGACAGTAGGTGGTCAGTCTCTCTGAAGTAAGCTGACAGGCTGGAAGAACAGCTTTAACGAACTGGCGTGGCGTGGGAGGACGGACAGAACCAACACTGCAGATCCTCTGCCCACGCGCGCTGTGCGCACGTCACAGAGTGAGGACGAAGCTGACAGCTCTGCAAACACAGCATCTGGCGGCGCCGAGGGAGGACGTGGGCGTGGCAGAAATCACATCCCCTGCTCACGCAGAAATGTTAAGCGCCGTGGATTAGTCAGACTGCGTTCACAAAATTGTCATAGGATCAAGATGCTTCCCGACTTCCGCAGAATTACTTCAACGTTGTCATTCGACTAACAATATTCCTGGCTGGTATCTACAGCTCTGACAAACGAAAGTCTCGCTAACACATTTCTAATTACCTCAATAACGTCTCCCCAATTTTAACGCGCCCAAATATACAGGGTAGCCTGAAATTCAAACCCTAGCACTTCGCCATGTGCTGCAGCTATGGATTTGACACAAAAATATTCTTTTTCAGAACATACGAACTATCGTTTGCGAGAAATTCTGCGGTAAAGTACGTGAAATGTCAATACTGCAGGCGGGACGTATGGTTTATCTCGCGCCTCTCAAACACTGAATAACGTGCCGTCGTACGTACATGGAAACATTGACGGGTCCATCCAGTAAAGATGCTAATTTCGAATGTTAGCGTATATCGTTGTAAGCTTATCTAGTGCAACATATCAACTTATTTTGATACTGAATTTTACGAGGGGAGTTCGATAAGTAATGCAACATTTTTCCTCGTCCAGTTTCGGCCGAGAAAATGCAAAATTTGTTGAGGGACATCGTGAAATATTCCCGCTTCAGTCCCTACAGTTTCATGAATTTACGATAGGTGGCGACGCTACGGGTAGCCTTCAAAATGGCGTCTCTAGCTGAGGTGCGTTCCAAGCAAGGAGCTGTCACTGAGTTTCCTTTGGAGGAAAATCGGAGCGTTGCAGGTATTCATAGGCGCTTGCAGAATATCTTCGGAGACCTGGCAGTGAACAAAAGCACGGTGAGTCGTTGGGCGAAGCGTCTGTCGTCGTCGCAACACGGTCGCGCAAATCGGTCGGCCCGCCGCATGCAGCTGTGCTACCTCAGGAAATTGAAGAAATGACCTTTGCGTCTTCGTCGCCACAAAAACGCAAACGAACTTCTCCTTCTCCATGACAACGTAAGATGTCACACAAGTTTGGGCACCTGTGAGAACTCACAAAACTTCAGTGGACTGTTCTTTTTCATCCACCCTACAGCACGGACCTCGCACCTCCCGACTTCCACCTGTTTCACCCAACGAACGATGCACTCTGCGGGAAGCAGTACGTAGATGATGGAGAGGTTAGTGATGAAGCAAGACATTACCTCCGACCTCGACAAGAAGAGTGGCACCATGCGGGCATAAAGGCCCTCCCAGTAAGGTGGCGTGAGGCCTCGCGTTGAACGGAGATTGTGTTGAAAAATAGGGGTTTGCAGCCAAAGAGTGGGGAATGATATCGTGTTTTGGAATCCTGAAGAAAACCAACCCGCTATCAGAAAAAAACTTGTTGCATTGCTTATTGAACGCTACTCGTAAATTTTCATCAATCATTTTTTTTATCTGAAGAGTACAAAGACGTGGTACAATACGAATTTCATTACTATAATGATGTAACCATGCTGTCATATGCTATTACAATGGAAAACACTGAAAGAGTCGCATTTATTTACAATCATGGTCGGCAATACATGATTCTGAAAGCTGAATCATGAGAATGCAGACTGCTACGTGTCAGCACCAGTAGTAATCATGGTTGCTTGGAGGAGTTAAGTTAACGCAAACACAGTGTCGTTTTGATTTCTGTCGTAGTCTCAAAAGCACTATCAGTGATAAACGTGAAAATTTTGCATTACAGATCTGTGTGAACTGTAGTATTGTAGTTAAAAAAAATTTAATCTGTCTTCCCAGTACGTTGAAACTTCCTCTGGCAAACTATGGATGCTCAAACATTTGGACAAGAAGGATTTTTGTTTTAAGATCCTATGGTACGTAGCATGGTGAGCAGCCTGGTCGCATATTTGTGGACTCTTGCATATACCTTGACCCGATACCCTCAGCGTGTCTCCGAATAGATTTCAGATTAAAATAAAATAGTTAAAATTTACGAATTAGGATCTTTCTTTTCTTCTATATGAACTAAGTCAGTATCATTTATACACAAATTCCCGTGTAACTGTAGGCAGTGTGCCCATATGTTGCTGGGACAACATCGATTCCTGAGAGATTGCAATTTTTCTGTATCGGGTCGGCACTGGAACCCAGAATCTTGTTGTCCCCAAACTGTGCTCTTACTGGTTGAGCTATCCAGGCAAGACCAGCGGCCTGCCCTCATAGCTTCGACCTGCTGGGACTTCTACCCCATCTTCCAAATTATTTAGCATCCCCTACGTAAACCTTTTTGGATTACAGTCCATTTACAGAAAGAATGTTCCAGATAGCAATTTACGTCAATCACATACTACAGATTATTCCCAGAATTAACCTTTCACTCTGTATCATGTGTGAGACAAGAAGGCAACAGCGACTATCGCGAGTCGACGGAGCGAACAGTTTACTCGGCAAGGCGAGCTGGTTACCCATCCAAAGTGGCAGCACCGTCGTATTTACACCCGAGAAGCACGCAAGAGGGAATTAGCAGGTGGTTACAATTAAAGTTCAGCTACTCACTGAGGTCCAAGGTGGGCTGTAATTATGGTATGGTAGCGAAAGTCGATAGATATTCTAACGCGTTAATGTGGAATCGATCGAAGGTGGGGAAAAAATTAGTTCCAATTTTGCCCACCAGATGTAAATCTGGCGCTGTGAATGCAAGTAAGACAAATAGAAATGTTTCCATATGTAATGGATTAGAAACAGCATGAGGGCAGAAAAGGTCAGACAGGTGAAATAGGCATAATTTTGATTTTGATATTAGCTGCCACTTATACATTTTGTTCAATATAAGCACTGGAGACGTCGACGAGATGTTGTACAGCGCCAGATTTGCACTAATTTTTTACAGCGTAAATCGGTCGCGCATTAACGCATTAGCATAGATAATTACTGCCCATACTCGACCTCCATGCGTAGCTGCACTTCAATTACAACCACCTGATACTAGCGCACAGTCCAGTGTTCTTACAGTCTGAACCCTGTCACACGCTACACGTCTGTACGCGCCACTGAATCAAGTTCCCGTCTAGCAAAAGAACGGATTCAGACAGGGTGAACAGTGTATCTCACGTTGGCTGCTCATGAACTTTCGCCTGCAGTATCCGTAAAATTACTGCCCACTATGATATCGCTATTTTGCACGGCTTCAATGCACATACTTCATCCTCTCATAAAAAATTTTATGTAATATGTTTAAGTCGTAGGTGATGGCGCCGACTCTTTATTGAAGTCTATATTTCAGTCTCGTCGACCGTCAAAGTATCTCCCCTCAGAAGTCATCGCACACTTTTTTGGTGTGATACGCGACGTTTCTGGTCTTCTAATGTCATAGCAGTAATGACTAACGTCACAGTATCAAAAGCAAACTGACCACATGGTCTAGAAGTCAGAGTGTTTTGGTTAGTAACACTGTGGTCTCGCGTCTGCTTCCCGGTGGCAACCTCAAATTTACCTCTGGTGGAAAAGACTGGAAAGAGCTCTCCTCATTCTTGTGAGGTCAACTGACAAGCTGCTTGGGTGACTGGGCGTCACTTGTGTCATACGGCTGCACGCGAGATTTCTACACTCCTAAACATCCCTAGGTCCGCTGTTTCCGATGTCATAGTGAAGTTGTAAGTAGGCTGTTTAGATTTTTATGTTGGTAACGCCACGTAGCGCTCAGTATGAAAATCATTGGCTGTGCTGTGTGCAGTCTGTGGCTGGTTGGCATTGTTGGTTCAAATGGTTCAAATGGCTCTGAGCACTATGGGACTTAACTACTGTGGTCATCAGTCCCACAGAACATAGAACTACTTAAACCTAACTAACCTAAGGATATCACACACATCCGTGCTCGAGGTAGGATTCGAACCTGCGACCGTAGCGGTCGCGCGGTTCCAGGCTGGAGCGCCTAGAACCGCCCGGCCACTCCAGCCGGCTGGCATTGTCGGAAATATTCTCTATTGTAGTGTTGGGCAGTTCGATGTGAACTGCGCATAGCGTTGCGCAGTTGGAGGTGAGTCGCCAGCTGTGGTGGATGTGGGGAGAGAGATGGCAGAGCAGATGATCTGGACATGTGTCCATCAGAGACAGTAAATTTGTAATACTGGATATCATGAACATATATATATATATATATATATATATGACTTTTGAACACTATTAAGGTGAATACATTGTTTGTTCTCTATCAAAATTTTTCATTTGCTAATTATTCCTACCAGTAGTTAGTGACTTCAGTGGTCAGAATCTTTTATTTAGTTGGCAGTATTGGCGCTCGCTGTATTGCAGTAGTTCGAGTAACGAAGATTTTTGTGAGGTAAGTGATTCGTGAAAGGTATAGGTTAATGTTAGTCAGGGCTATTCTTTTGTAGGGATTATTGAAAGTCAGATTGCATTGTGCTAAAAATATTGTGTGTTAGTTTAGTGTTGATCAGAATATGTAAAGAGAGAAGTGTCTGAGTACGTTCAGTTCTGCTCAGCTGTTTGAAAATCAAATAACGTAAGAGGTTTATCAGCACAGTCATTCATAAATTTTTCTAAGGGGAGGTTTTATATGGCCACCCTGCCTGGATACCTCACTGGAATCTTCTGATTTTTTCTTGTAGTTTGTGTAATTAGTGTAGCTATTGTTTATTGCTAGCGCATAATTATAGAGAGAATTTCCTTTGTAGTTGTAGCTTTTCATTGTTGTACAGTAAAACAGTTGTGGCATGCATGTAGATTTGCTCCAAGTATTTCACAGCTGCGCTTGCAATTAACGAGATATTATTTTCAGTGCTATGCTAATGTGTTTTCTTGTTTTTGCTCTTCAAATTGTGCTTTTCTTGTTACCGTGTGAAATACGTGATAATTATGGCATGTGAAAAACATAACCCTAGGCTCCAAAGTAAATTGAGAAATGATAGTGACGACGATTGTAGCATATCAGCACCACCGTGTAATGAATTAACAGACATTTAACGTAGTAATTTGGTAATTGTGCATAGGGAAATGGAGCAGGCGGCAAATAATGGTGTAGACAGTGAAACAATTTGTGAACAGGGAAGCATTATCGATCGATTGGTCGGCAACAGCTCGCCTCAGGAATCCGAAATGATCAGGACTGTCTTTATGAGAACAATTTTTGCTTTTGACCAACAGTGTATCAATAAGTATGTGCATTTGATATCTTTGTTATTGTAATTATGAAATTTTTTTTTCAAATCTGTATTGGCCACTGCCCAAAACAATTTGTAAAATTTTTTGTGGGGAGCATGGTGGCTATGTAAGTAGGCTGTTTAGATTTTTATGTTGGTAACGCCACGTAGCGCTCTGTATGAAAATCACTGACTGTGCTGTGTGCAGTCTATGGCTGGTTGGCATTGTTGGAAATATTCTCTATTGTAGTGTTGGGCAGTTGGATGTGAAGTAGTTTCGCAGTTGGAGGTGAGCCGCCAGCATTGGTGGATGTGGGGAGAGAGATGGCAGAATTTTGAGGGCAGATGATCTGGATGTGTGTCCATCAGAGACAGCAAATTTTTAATGCTGGATTTCATGAACTGATATATATATATATATATATATATATATATATATATATATATATATATATTATGACTTTTGAACACTATTAAGGTAAATACATTGTTTGTTCTCTATCAAAATCTTTCATTTCCTAACTATGCCTATCAGTAGTTAGTGACTTCAGTAGTTAGAATCTTTTATTTAGTTGGCAGTATTGGCGCTCGCTGTATTCCAGTAGTTCGAGTAACGAAGATTTTTGTGAGGTAAGTGATTCGTGAAAGGTATAGGTTAATGTTAGCCAGGGCCATTCTTTTGTAGGGATTATTGAAAGTCAGATTGCATTGCGCTAAAGATATTATGTGTCAGTTTAGTGTTGATCTGAATAAGTAAAGAGAGAAATGTCTGAGTACGTTCAGTTCTGCTCAGCTGTTTGAAAATCAAATAACGTAAGAGGATTATCAGCACAGTCATTCATAAAGTTTTCTAAGGGGAAGTTTCAAAGTGGAAACGTGAAGGGACACGTACAGCACAAAAGCGTACAGGTCGTCCTCGTCTGTTGACAGACAAGAGGCCGCCGACAGTTGAAGAGGGTTGTAATGTGTAATAGGCAGACATCGATCCAGACCATCACACAGGAATTTCAAACTGTATCTGGATCCAATGCAAGTATTATTACAGTTAGAAGGGAGGTGAGAAAACTTGGATTTCATCATCGAGCGGCTGCTCAAAAGGCACATATCACGACTGTAAATGCCAAACAACGCCTCGGTTGGCGTAAGGAGCATAAACATTGGACGATTGAACAGTGGAAAAACGTTGTGTGGAGTGGAGAATTACGGTACACAATGTGGCGATCCGATGGGACGGTGTGGGTATGGCGAATGCCCGGTGAACGTCATGTGCCAGCGTGTGTAGTCCCAAGAGTAAAATTCGGAGGCCACCGTGTTATGATGTGGTCGTGTTTTTCATGGAGGGGGCTTGCACCCCTTGTCGTTTTGCGTGGCACCATCACAGCACATTGGATACAGGCCTATATTGTCGTTTTAAGCACCTTCTTGCTTCCCACTGTTGAAGAATAATTCGGGGATGGCTATTGCATGTATCAACACGATCTACAATGGACGGCCTGTGGCGGAGAGGTTACACGACAATAATAACTCTGTAATGGACTGGCCTGTACAGAGTCCTGCTCCTGAAACCTATAGAATACCTTTGGGTTGTTTTGGAACGCCGACTTCGTGCCACGCCTCACAGACCGACATCGATACCTCTCCTCAGTGCAGCACTCCGTAAAAAATGGGCTGCCATTCCCCAAGAAACCCTCCAGCACCTGATTGAGCGTATGCCTGCGAGAGAGGAAGCTGTCATCAAGGCCAAGGGTGGGCCAACACCATACTGAATTCCAGCATTACCGATGGAGGGCGCCACGAACTTGCAAGTCATTTTCAGCCAGGTATCCGGATACTTTTGATCACATAATGTACGTTTAGCAGACGAATCCAAAAAAACGTCAAATAACGTTAACAGTCTCTTAAGAGTGTAATTTTCCTCCTCAGTAACAAACAAAAATACTTACAGAGATAGTAACGTTATGTGTTCGATTTTAATTGGCGCTGGTGAATTCGGCAGTGAGGTAGGAAAATTGGCCGCCTACATCAGTGGCAGAGGAGTAAATGACATGGTCACTGTGAGGTGACGGGACGAGAGAGAAGAAATGTATTGTTTGTCGTCCATTACCGACAACATGGGCGTGCACGAACGGCCAGCTACTATTGCATAAATTTTGCGACATGCGTAACACGGATTCGTGAATGAGCATTACAGAGGCGATAATCTTCAAATACGGTGCTTATCTGTAGCAAATAACATTAAATTAACTGAGACCATTGCAATACAATGCATGGAGTAGAAGAAAACTGGTATTTCATTTATTAAAACTTATAAGGACAAATACTATTTATTAATCAAAGTCGTTGGCACACATGGTGAAACCAACAACACTTCATCACGGAACTATAGTGCCGCAACTGAATATGAAATAGAGCACAATCAACACAAAGTATTCCGAATGATACTGACATATAGCGATCTGCACTTCGGGGCTGCCGGTCAAATTATCTCGTGTCTACTGTAGAATAGTATTAACAATACCAAAAGTGAGCGATAATTATTGGTGCGCAATTTCCGAGCGCTCTTCATGTAACAAAGACCTGTGAGATCGAGGTTTTGCTTAAAATTTTCTCGATGTACTTACCACCGCGCAAATGGTTAGCACGGTCAGAGAAGTTTGCCCAACGTGATGTAGATGCTAAATGCAACTACAATGCGACTAGTATTATACTGCACTTGACAGTTAAGAGCACTTGGTGCCCGTATCTGATTGGGCCAGTCCTTATCTTGCAGTCTAGCGTGCGAAATCTGCTCAGCTGCCATCTGCCCAACATGGGCTCTGTTACAACTGTCGGTGCGCCGTTGCAGGTAACAACTAGGACTGTTGATATTTTTAAAAATATCGGGAATCCGATGTATCGATATTTAAAAAAAATATCATTATCGACCATCGGTATACCGAAAATATATCGATATATCGACGAAAACAATTTCGACGTACCGGCCTATAAAAATACTGACTGCACATTGTGAATACACTCCCGGTTTTAAACCTGTACATCTATGTACTGATTTATTGGTTCAAATGGCTCTGAGCACTATGGGACTCAACTGCTGAGGTCATTAGTCCCCTAGAACTTAGAACTAGTTAAACCTAACTAACGTAAGGACATCACAAACATCCATGCCCGAGGCAGGATTCGAACCTGCGACCGTAGCGGTCTTGCGGTTCCAGACTGCAGCGCCTTTAACCGCACGGCCACTTCGGCCGGCACTGATTTATTATTAGATACTTTGTACATCAATAAGATAGCTGCTACTTATCCCCCTTAGAGCCAGAATGAAAGGAAAATGATGCACGTTCACATCTGGCGATAACCACTTTGCTCTTAATGGCAACTGCCTGTAAATGGCACAATAAAAGGCGTCCGATGTGTCCGTCGTTCTTTTTCGTCACACATCGGATTTGTCTGGAACACTTCACACCGACTTCCTTTGTTGTTTTTTCATTTCTACAAACGTCAGTGACCTAGCAGTTCTAGTGTCAAAATTGCAAGTTAGTAGCGCTGAGCGCCGACTACGTCAGCACATCCTCTCACAAGTCTCCGCCCACCGCAAAAACCAATCCTGTCGTTTAGATTATGGTCCCCCTTTTCAGCAACTGTTTTTGAAGAATGACGACGAAGAAATACCACATTAGTTGCGTTAAAAATTGCTTTTTAATACAACTAGTGAGCTATTTCCCCACAACGGAAATCTTGTTATTCCATTCACACCGTCACCCCACAGTGCAGTAGGACTTCTTGTTTGTGCCATTTATACTTGCTTCACACAGTGAAAGAGAAAGACTGCACACGATGGGAGCTCAAAAAGTAGTAAATTCCTTCACATAGTGAAAGTCAAATTATGTTCTACTACAGTTTTAAAAGAACAGTTTCATATATTTACTGAGAATTTCAAAATAATGTAATATAGCCGGCCGAAGTGGCCGTGCGGTTAAAGGCGCTGCAGTTTGGAACCGCAAGACCGCTACGGTCGCAGGTTCGAATCCTGCCTCGGGCATGGATGTTTGTGATGTCCTTAGGTTAGTTAGGTTTAACTAGTTCTAAGTTCTAGGGGACTAATGACCTCAGCAGTTGAGTCCCATAGTGCTTAGAGCCATTTGAACCAAGCCAATGTAATATAAAATAAATATATCGGCACTCGGTATTGATATTTTGATATCGTTATATCGGTTAATCGGTGAAAACGATAACGCCGATATATATAGACACCATTTTGAAAAAAAGTAATGATGCATTGAAATTTCATTAACAGTCCTAGTGGCAACGCGTTGCTTTCCTTGTGTCAGCTGGCGGGTGAGAAGTGATTTTAGTCGCCCTATAATGAGAATACTGTCTCATATGGCAGTCAAAGGCTCCGTTTAGAAGACGCCATATGGATTGCATAGATTTGAATAGATGCAAATATGGGCGAGAAAGCAGAAAAGTACATCACAGGATACATTAATTAAACAACTTTTTATTTATCGATTCTTCCGTCGCTTCTTGATAGAACATTTCCATATTGATGGTTGAATAACACTTAGACGGCTTTTTGTTCTACTGAGTTTTATTTGCATGAACTAGTTTTCTGCTTATTATGACATTTTCAGATAACTTCTGGTTACTGTTTGCAAGGAGCGTGTGTTCTTACGAACCAAACATTCTGGACTAAGATACAACACTCTTACATATGATCTTTAGTTGTTGTACTGACAAACCATAAAATGTAATATATTATGTTAAAGAACAGTTTTCCAGAATAAAAAGTCAAAAGACCCGTTTGACAATTCCAAAGACAGTACCACAACTAAAGGTCGTATATAAGTGCGTTGTATCTTAGTCCAGAATGTTTGGTTCGTAAGAACACAAACTCCTTGCAAACAATAGCCAGTAGTTATCTGAAGATGGCCTAATAAGCGGAAAACTAGTTCATACAAATAAAAATCAGTAGAACAAAAACCTGCCGCAGTGTTATTCAACCCTCAATGAACAACTTTTATACCTAAATCCACCAGTAAGGAATAAATACTTACCATTTGTTATTGTTGTCCGTATGTGACACAGTCGTCGACTCAAAAATATACTGGAGGAATTACGAGTATAATAGGCGTGTGATAAGTTGGCAGGTCACCTCGGGGACAAAGCTGGTTGGTGCAAAGGCAAATAGATTTGTCGTTGCAGGGTGAGGATGTTTGACGGGGGGAACGATTTCTTGTTTGTCTTTCACTGGTGATAACTCACGGGCGTGTGTGTCTCGTAATGATCAGCTGCTATCGAATCAATTTCAGACTGAAGTAAGATGGATTCGTAAGTGTGCATTACACAGACGGTCATTTTCAAACGAGTGACGTATTTGTATCAACGAAAATGAAATTAAATTAAGGCTCTTGTAGTGCAACGCAGTGAGTAGAAGGAAAATTACATTCAAAAAATTTAGTGAATATCTGTGATCGTATCTCCTATTTCAAGTGCATTTAAATATAAGTACAGTTATTGTTATTAATCAATTAATCATGCACTCACACAGACAAGACAACAACACATCGTCAGGCAAGTACAGCGTCCCAATTTTAAGGGAGCTGAGGGCGGCAGCAGTCTGAAGCAGAGAACAGCCGACACAGAGTATTCCGATCAGTACTTGGGGCCAGCGGCTAACTTACTATGGATAGTGTATTGGGGGCTCATAACATACTAATTTATATAGGTTACCAATTAATAACAAGATCGATAAACTTGCAGTCCGAAGTGCCACGCTACAACGTCAGTATTGGCTCCTGAAGAAAAAAGTTTTACTACTGTCACACGCATAATCGCCATTACAGCCCAAGATACACAGGTCAAGCAGCGCCTGTACTTCAGCCTCCTCATTAGACAAAAATTACTAAACGTGCTAACAGACCGTACGTGGGAATTACATTCTCCCAGCATCTATAAAAGACTTGCCAATCCATCCTCACTTGGGTCCAGCCCTGACACACGGACTTAATCTACCAAGAATTTTAAATCAGCGCTTACTCCGCTGCAGGGTGAAAATTGGTTCTGGTAACGATCGATATGTATGGGTGAGTCACCTAAAACATGCACGACAAACATTGCGGAAGCGGAAATTGCTATTGATGTGTGGTTTCCACAGAATGGATTGGTAGTCAGTTTGTAATAATACTTGGAAAGATTATTTTAGTGCAAACATACACTCTTTCTTAAATGAGACAATGCCTATTGACATTAACAGACTAAAAGTAGGCTAAATTAGAATATCAGTGTTGTTTGTTGTAGCCGGCCGCGGTGGCCAAGCGGTTCTAGGCGCTTCAGTCCGGAACCGCGCGACTGCTACGGTGACAGGTTCGAATCCTGTCTCGGGCATGGATGTGTGTGATGTCCTTAGGTTAGTCAGGTTTAAGTAGTTCTAAGTTCTAGGGGACTGATGACCACTGCAGTTGAGTCCCATAGTGCTCAGAGCCATTTGAACCATTTTTTGTTTGTTGTACGATTCTAGTGCGAGTCGTTTCCGAGATATCGTACTTTGGAAAGTTCCCACATCGACACTTGTTTGTGCCAATCAGTTCGCGGCTCGTGGTCTTGCGGTAGCGTTCTCGCTTCCCGCGCACCGGGTCCCAGGTTCGATTCCCGGCGGGGTCAGACATTTTCTCTGCCTCGAGATGACTGGGTGTTGTGTTACTTTCATCATCATTTCATCTTCATCATTGACTCGCAAGTCGCCGAAGTGGCGTCAGATAGAAAGGACTTGCAATTTCGGCGGCCGAACACCCCACATGGGGTCCTGGGTTCGATTCCCGGCGGGGTCAGGGATTTTCTCTGCCTCGAGATGACCGGGTGTTGTGTGTCTTTCATCATCATGTCATCATCATCATTGACTCGCAAGTCGCCGAAGTGGCGTCAGCTAAAAAGGACTTGCAATTTCGGCGGTCGAACACCCCACATAGGGTCCCCCGGCCAACAATACCGTACGATCATTTCATTATTTGTGCCATTCAGACTGCGTAGTTGTTAGATACGATGTTGCTATATTCGCTAGCAGTGTGCTTGTGAGTTCCTCGAGTGCGCTGCGTCTTACTAGTCAGTGTGTGATGGTCCAAGCAGTAGGGCGTGAGTGGCGACGGGATTTACCAATGCAGAAAAAGCCGACATGCTCATGGTGTACAGAGTGTAGGAAGAAAGCAGTTTGTTTTTGTACGGTATATGCGGCCAGATATCCCAACAGACGTCAACTATCTCGGCAATTATTTATCAATTTTTTCACCCAGTTACGTGAAAGTGGTGATGCAACACCTACACAACATAACAGAAGGAAACAAGTGGCGACAAAGGAGGGAGAAATTAATGTTCTTGCAGCTCTGCAGTTTATCCGCACGTTGGCTCCCGTGCAATCACATGATAAAGTGGCATGAATCAGGCAAATGTCCTACGCTTTCTCCATCGACGTAGGTTCCATCCCTATCACATCTCTCTTCGTCAAGAACTGCACGGAAACATGGACATTAAGACAAGATATTCCAGATTTATCACGTATCTTTTTCAGTGACGAAGTCATATTTACCAATCATGGCCAGGTAAATCGCCGAAAGATGCAATACTGGTCTGTTGACAATTGCTGTTAGCTTCGTCAAGTAGAAAGTCAGTGTCCATAGAGTGTAAATGTTAGTGTAGGATACTGAACCATTATCTCATAGGTCTGTTTTTCATAGACGGGACACTGAACGCGCACAGGTGTTGCAGCCTCCTAACAAGCCATCTTCCACCGATGCTGGAAGACGTTTCTCTACAGACAAGGAGGAAACTGTGGTACCAACATGACGGATGTCCAACACATAATGCACGAAGTACTACAGTATGTCTCCACGAATTGTTTCCATACCGTTGTGTTAGATACTCAGGACCTATGCTTTGACCGGCCCGTTTCGTGGACTTGACACCTGCTGACTTTTTCCTATGGAGAACGCTAAAAAAAGACGTTGTCTAAAAGGGCATACCAACTACACCACACCTATGATATGTAACGACGTATTATTCCAGCTTTTTCGGACTACACCGCTGAAATCTAGCACGTTTGCAGCAGTCGTTCCATACCAGACTGGAAACATGTATTGCCGCTTACGGTGGACATTTTAAACACATATGACCGTCAGTTGTCTCGTTACTGGTCAGAACCCACGTTACTATTGTACGCACTTGTGTTGTCCTATAGTGTCTGCTATCACATGTCTTGTAAAAGTGTCGGTGTGGGAACTTTTCAAAATACGATATCACGTAAACGATTCGCGCTATAATTCTGCAACAAATACCGCTGACATTCTAATTTACCTTACTTTCAGTTAGTTAGTGTCAACCGGCATTGCTCCATTTAAAAAATTGTATATATGCACAAAAAATACACTTTCTAAGTATTGTTACAGTCTGTTGATTGGGTAACAATACGAGCTCTGGCTATCAAACCGTTCTGTGAAAGTCGCACGTCAGTAACACTTTCCATTTCCGCAATATTTGCTGTGCAAATTTTAGGTGATTCACCCTGCATATGTCAAACAAAGACATGTGCAGAATGTCACATGGTTCAATCTGAAGAGGCCTCGACGATTCACAGCCAAAATACCACAAGATGAGAAGAAGTGGTGTGGTTGCATTCCCAGAACTTCATAGATAACAATGGTATACAAATTAAATTTAAGAAAAACGTATTTGAATAAGTTCAAAACAGGTGTGCCGCTTTCCAAGAGTATCATTACATGCTCAGCGATCGTTTGACTGAGTCGAGCATTGAAATATTGTATTTCATGTGGTAAATGGAAATGAGCGTTTGGCGTCATTGGCCGGGAGGCCCCTTGCGGGGCAGGTCCGGCCCCCTTGGTGCAGGTCTTACTACATTCGACGCCACATTGGGCGACCCGCGCGCCGGATGGGGATGAAATGATGATGAAGACAGCACAACACCCAGTCCCTGAGCGGGGAAAATCCCCGACCCAGCCGGGAATCGAACCAGGGCCCGTAAGACGGCAATCCGTCACCTTGACCACTCAGCTATTGGAGCGGACATTTCATGTGGTAAAACAAATCAGTAATCTGCACAAGCACCTTAGGACTGATAGCAACAGGAGTAATATGAGCGACATAGGTCTAACAATGAATAAGGAAATAGGATTGCTGTTAGGATACTATGAACAGTTTAGTAAACGTTTCATCGTAGCCACAGTAGACACGAATCCAACACTCGCCACAGATTGAAAAACGTGATGTTTTACCGCCACGATTTGCTGATAAATATTCTGTACTGAACCAGTTTCGATCTAAGAACCTTCATCAGCTTCATAAAACGTTAACGTCATACTAGGCGGCATAAAATAAACGGAGGCAAATAATGAAGTCCATGAATTCGTCATTGTTTTCAAACAGTATAAGATACACCGTCACTCGTAAAAACGTGCCAAACGGTACTCTGACGCATATTGCATAAACAGTCAGCATTAACGTTACCGGAGCATTCACACACTGCAATATTGACGAAATCATGGTTTTTATTATTTGACACAACTGATCGTCGGGATGAACAAACGAGTTTTGTATAACTTCCAACACGAATTTGTAACAGCGAATTGATTCTTGAAGAAATGGAGATAAGGAAAGTATCTTGATGGTTCAGTATGAACCGGAATGAATATAATTCAAAAAGTAACTGCAAAACACAGAAAATACACCTGGTGTTGACATTCCGTAAAATGTCCGTTCATTATCTCTAGCAACTCTTCGCACTAATGGTTTTGACGACCAGTACACTCACGTAGTGAAGTACAGACTCGTAATGGACCCTTTACTTTGAAAGTCGTGTAACTCCATTTGTAGCCTGTAGTTGCGCCGCCTCTAACTTGATTGTCCGCGAACAGCAAATGAGATTCAGGAGCAGCACGCTCAGCCTTAAGTGCCTCCCAGTTATGCTTCCAGCAAAAAAGCATCGTATAATGTATTTACCTATCACCCAGGTGCAATGAACAGCGGCGAATACGAATATTTTCTGTGATCCTTAAACGAGAGAGCTTTCTGCACAAATCAGGTACCGCATAATTCGTGGTTATTTTAGTAAAGGTCAATGTATTACAATCGCAGCCCCAGTCATTTAAATACGACTGCCGCCCCACGACGATAAAAACATTTATTTATCAGCGCCGGCATGTACGTGATAAATGTTAATACAGTTACTGTTATAAATAAATTAATCATCTGCTCACACAGACAACACAGCAACACTTCGTCAGGCAATTACAGTGTCGCTTTGGGCCGCTGAGTGTGGCATCCATCTGAAACAGAGGACATTTGACACGAAGTATTCCGAACGGCCGGCCGCTGTGGCCGAGCGGTTCTAGGCGCTACAGTCTGGAACCGCGCGACCGCTAAGGTCGCACGTTCGAATCCTGCCTCGGGCATGGATGTGTGTGATGTTCTTAGGTTAGTTAGGTTTAAGTAGTTCTACGTTCTAGGGGACTGATGACCTCAGCAGTTAAGTCCCGTAGTACTCAGAGCCATTTGAATCAATTTTTTATTCCGAGCGGTGCGGACTTTAAACGACCAGATGCTTGTGGACGGCGGCAATTATGTTGCAATCTTAGTATACGCTAGTCTACTGGCGGCTCGTAACATACTAATTTATGCAGGTTACCAAATCCTAATATACTACTGGCCATTAAAATTGCTACACCAAGAAGAAATGCAGATGATAAACGGGTATTCATTGGACAAATATATTATACTAGAACTGACATGTGATTATATTTTCACGCAGTTTGGGTGCATAGATTCTGAGAAATCAATACCCAGAACAACCACCTCTGGCCGTAATAACGGTCTTGATACGCCTGGGCATTGACTCAAACAGATCTTGGATGGCATGTACAGGTACAGCTGCCCACGCAGCTTCAACACGATACCACAGTTCATCATGAATAGTGACTGGCGTATTGTGACGAGCCAGTTGCTCGGCCACCATTGACCAGACGTTTTCAGTTGGTGAGAGATCTGGAGAATGTGATGGCCAGGGCAGCAGTCGAACATTTTCTGTATCCAGAAAGGCCCGTACAGGACTTGGGACCTGCAACATGCGGTCGTGCATTGTCCTGCTGAAATGTAGGGTTTCGTAGGGATCGAATGAAGGGTAGAGCCACGGGTCGTAACACATCTGAAATGTAACGTCCACTGTTCAAAGTGCAGTCAATGCGAACAAGAGCTGACCGAGACGTGTAATCAATGGCACCTCATACCATCACGCTGGGTGATATGCCAGTATGGCGATGACGAGTACACGTTTCCAATGTGCTTTCACCGCGATGTCCCCAAACACGGATGTGAACATCATGATGCTGTAAACAGAACCTTGATTCATCCGAAATAATGACGTTTTGCCATTCGTGCTCCCAGGTTCGTTGTTGAGTACACTATCGCAGGCGCTCCTGTCTGTGATGCAGCATCAAGGGTAACCGCAGCCATGATCTCCGAGCTGATAGTCCATGCTGCGGCAAACGTCGTCGAACTGTTCGTACAGATGGTTGCAAACGCCCCCATCTGTTGACTCAGGGATCGAGACGTGGCTGCACGATCCGTTACAGCCATGCGGATAAGATGCCTGTGTGCGGCTGGTCCCGTCGGAGATTCGAGTCCTTCCTCGGGCATGGGTGTGTGTCTTTGTCCTTAGGATAATTTAGGCTAAGTAGTGTGTAAGCTTAGGGACTGATGACCTTAGCAGTTAAGTCCCATAAGGTTTCACACACATTTTGATAAGATGCCTGTCATCTCGACTGCTAGTGATACGAGGCCGTTGGGAGCCAGCACCACCGATTCCGTATTCTGCTAACAGTCATTGCATCTCGACCAACGCGAGCAGCAATGTCGCGAAACGATAAACAGCAATCGCGATAGGCTACAATCCGACCTTTATCAAAGTCGAAAACGTGATGGTACGCATTTCTCTTCCTTACACGAGGCTTCACAACAACGTTTCACCAGGCAACGCCGGTCAGCTGCTGTTTGTGTATGAGAAAGCGGTTGGAAACTTCCCTCATGTCAGCACGTTGTAGGTGTCGCCATCGGCGCCAACCTTGTGTGAATGCTCTGAAAAGCTAATCATTTGCATATCACAGCATCTTCTTCCTGTCGGTTAAATTTCGCGTCTGTAGCACATCATCTTAGTGGTGTACCAATTTTAATGGCCAATAGTGTATTAAGATGGGTACCTATACGGCCCGAAGCGCCTCTTCATAATGTCAGTATTGGCCCTTGAGTAAAGAGGTTTGACGACCACTGGTATAGATGGCTCGTCGGTTGTAGGTAAGGGAAACATTTTCTTGCAAAATTTAATTAGTGGAATAAAGAGAAGAAGGATAGTGCTCCTCAGTTAATGCCAAAAGTTCGTCTTACTTTGTCTCTATGTATTTTTAAATCTATTATGTCGATTTCTATATGGTAGTCCGGAGTATTCCTGTTACTGCCATGGAGGAGAAGTGAACACGAAACAAAAGACTGCATTCACGACAATGAACGTTGCTTGTGACCACTGTTCGACAATACTCTTCACACACTGTCACTTTGCAACATTTATTCGTAGTGTAGTAAGCATGAATCCACGTCTCGTCTAAGTAAACCACTGGGCGCTTTACTTTTGATTCTTCATTTTCTCATAAAAAATTAATGTAGTAGCTTTTTTTGCAGTTATGTTCTTTCGTTCGCACATAATGACTCGTCCATTCTGGAACCTTCTAAAATCGAAGCCCACAGATGGAATAGCATTTCTCAAGTTTCTTTATTAGCCTGGCAATCCACTCCTGTGCGTCAAAAACTGTGAAGTTTTTGCAAAAATGACATTTCCTTGTATTGTTCATAATATTACAGGAATTGTTGTCAAATGAAACATTTATCAATAATCGATACCATCAATGAAACATTTACTGTATGCGTTTTACGTATTCTGCTTTGGAGCAATATTTGAATTCTGCTGCTCTCGCTATCGGCGTATCGAGTCACTATGCCTGTATTTTGCACACGAGTGACTTACTTAACTTATGCTTGTCAAAATGTGTTTGCACATTGTGTCACCCTCCCTGCCACCACTATCATACCCTTCTCGTCCTCATTATCACTGAAATTAATGACGTCAACACCAAATTGTCACAGCATCCGGTGAAGATATTTCTCGCGGCCACTTACAGTGGGGATACTGTGAGGTAACAACGCACGCTTCTTTGAACTGGTATGTGACTGTACCTAGTCATGTGACCACGTTAGTTCTCGTTAAGGCCGGGTTACCTGTTGAATAAATTTCTAAAGATAATTTGACTCCCAAAATGAATTTTCACTGTGCAGCGATGTGTGCACTGATATGAAACTTCCTGGCAGGTTAAAACTGCGTGCCGAACCAAGACTCGAAATCGGGACCTTTGTCTTTCGCGAGTCAGTGCTCCACCAGCATTTTTTCCGTAGAACTATCTATGTGGCCAATTAAATTTAATAAAAAAAACGTTCAAAGCTACCGCTACTTAGCACCGTCACTTTTACCCGACCATAAAAAAAGAACTATCCCTCTTCAAGCGTTGCCGCTAATTATTCCCAAAAATCCTCCCGAGGCGATGGGATCCAGCGTTCTATAATTTTTTACATGATTATAGTTAGTAACGATGTACAAATGGAAATCCTACGAAGCATAATGTTAAAAAATGTTATTCAACGAAAAACAAAAACAGCATTTGTATACTGCTTGTACAACTCCATCTAAAAGAATTTTTCCTCATGAAATGGTGCAATAGGATGTTTCTTGTCTACAGCCATTGATGTTCTCTCCAACAGTGCCATGAAAAAATATCTACAACAGACTCATTCTGCCTTGCTAATGTCTCAGTGATTGCAGTGCTCCATGAATCAGCCAATCTCCTTTTTTCGCACTGCTTACAATTCAGGACTTTCTGTCTTCAGTGTGACGCTGCACAGAATGTCATACTGATCCTGGTACTCCCCAACTAGTGGAGGGTTAAGAAAACATTGCGTAAATAATTTCCGAAGAGCGTACGGTACGTCGGTGTGCGCTCAACGGCTTTGTGAGCATTTTGTAAGTACCACCAGCAGCCAAACTTCAATTTCTCCCTTTCGCCGATGGCGGGGTTGATGGCCATTCCATTGAGCCATGTAATCGCATGGTATTTTGGAAGAAAGTAACAGTCAGGCGGACAGATGAGGGTACGGAGTTAAATCACGTGAGGTGTGATGTGGAGGTACCAACCGAAGATATTCTGTGTCAGTCGCCAAACACCTGACGACGACACGTACGTTCAAAAATGTTCAGATATGTGTGAAATTTATGGGACTTAACTGCTAAGGTCATCAGTCCCTAAGCTTACACACTACTTAACTAAATTATCCTAGGGAAAAACACACACACCCATACCCGAGGGAGGATTCGAACCTCCGCCGGGACCAGCCGCTCAGTCTATGACTACAGCGCCTTAGACGGCTTTTTTTTTTTTTAAGGAAGAGTAGAGTGGTCAGTTACGAGCAGGTGGAGACAAGGCGGGCAGGGGTCGGAACCCCTAGGCGTGGCCGCGATGCCTCCCCCTCCCATCCCTGAATCACTCCCTCAAAGAGGCTTTTTGACTTTTTTTATTATTTTATTTTATTATTTTTTTTACCGGGAACAGGGTAAATGAACAAAATATCTTTATTGGTACAAGCTTAAATACAACAGAAATGCCGAAATGCCATCCTTCCGGCGGAAATAACAGGAGACATTACACTCGTACAAGGCGAGCAATTTTTTTTTAGTAACAAGGTGTAGGAAAAAGGAATAATAATACTGATGTAAGCTAAGAGGTGTGAAGCAATAGACAGTGGAGTGGGGGAAAAAACTAGCGTGTTCCGGTATAGTGCATAAAAGAAAGGAGGCGCGTGTCCATGCGTGTGCTCCACTGTGGGTTACAATATAGAAAGTAGCGCGGAGAGTCTCAGATGTCAGCAGGGGGGGGGGGGGGGGGGGGAGTGCTGTCGTCGTGTGGCACCATCAAACTGAGCGGGGGTGACTTAAAGATCACGTGTAGGTAATTGGCGAAGAAGGCGCGATAGCGCGGTCGGTGCTTGACTTGACTGTGAGCGGTTTGTAAGTACTGCCAGAAATCAAGGCGTGATTTGTCGCCATCATTATACATGTAGGTGATCGTCCATCCCTTGACCCATACAATCTCAAGAGTTTTGGTGGTGGGGAAATAAGTATCCTCAGGATGGAGAAAAGTACATGGGTCAATCGAGTCCGGCGGAATGCGGAGGTAACAGGCAACGAACTGTCGGCCAAGTTTCCAGACGTCACTGGTGGCAGCACAGGTCAATTGGTGGACATCTTCATCCATGAGGTGGCAAATGGAACAAAGTGGAGAGTCCGTAAGTCCGATGGCGTGAAGGAAGACGTTGATTTGTGGCGAATCTTCCACTTGCGACGGGGTACCATGTTGCCTCGACGTTGGAGGGAAGAAGAGTAATCCGACAGCATGGAGCTGGTGTCTCGTCGCACATTTTTTTTAGAATGTGTGCGAAATCTTATGGGACTTAACTACTAAGGTCATCACTCCCTAAGCTTACACACTACTTAAGCTGTATTATCCTATGGACAAACACACACACCCATACCCGAGGGAGGACTCGAACCTCCGCCGGGACCAGCCGCACGGTCTATGACTGCAGCGCCATAGACCGCTCGGCTAATCCCGCGCGGCGCACATTTTTTGTCGCTGACTTGATACCACATCGCGCACACGGTGAAGGGTAGAAAGTGCTTGTGTACTGTTTTCCACTCGTGGCCAATGAGTAGTTGGGTACTTTATTTCTACCACGTTACGCGGAACCGTCCGTAGGAAGGTCGTGTAACAGTCTTTTGCCTTCGAGCGCGGGGAGATCGGAGACGGGATAGCTGCATTCAAGAATGAATGCGAGAGCTGCGACACGACATGTGCCACCGACACCGGCGGGACATGAGAGACTGACAGCGGAAACTGCAATAGACGACCCGTGAGGGAGGCGTATTAACTGGCCCAGCGTTTCCACGTGTCGCTCATATAGAGGTGCCTGTGCCCAGACGTTAACCAGTCCCAGCCTTCCATCACGCAGGAGGAGGGTGGGAGTGGCGTAACGTCTTTAAATGTGTGTCCTGTGGATAGGTAATAATCGAAGCCGCCTGAAGTCTGTGACATATCACTGCCGTCAGGGGGAATACCTGCGTCACCTGATGGAGTTTTGACCCCACGTAGCGGTTCAGGTACTCCATACGCTGCAGTTGGTTCAAGTCCCACAGCAGGTTCTGGCACACCATCACAATTATGATGATTGGTTACCGTCAGTAGTTTGAAGCGGCCATTCCAAGCACATCCTTCGTAAACTTGACTCCGAAATATCTCAGTTCAGAAACTGTCGGAACGGTAGAGCATTGGTCCACGAAAGGCAAAGATCCCGGGTTAGAGACCACAGAATTTTAACTGACCATTCATTGTGCACTTCCATGCGAGAAAGAAATTCCAGAGCAAGCGTTTGTTTTGCTGGCAAGTCAACAGAAAGCAAGTCCTGAACATAGGTGACTTTATATGGGTAACAATGCAGGAAATTTTGTAGGATTTCATCCACCGTACTCGTGGGCATGTTCAAGATTTGGGTAAATCCACGAGCACTGCATGTTTGCACACTACCGTTCGACCTCTCCTACAATGCTGTGTCTACATCTTCGACAGATGTCACATCAACGGCTTTCCTCACTCTGCCACAGTGCGCTTCAAAAGAACCTGTCTTTTCTAACGTTCCAATCATTTTCTCCAGACCCTTAGCAGATATCGGACGAATGCCTTTCTTCATACCTTGGAGTTTCCGGAAGTTCTGGAGGGCTACTGCCGCACAGTTTACGGTTCTTTTAAAACAGATTTACCAGCAGCGCGTGATCCTTCATGGAGTCAGTCATGTTGAACGTCTCGGACGCAAACAGATTAGATGACCACAGATGTTAAGTCCCATAGTGCTCAGAGCCATTTGCAAACAGATTAACAGCCGTCTGTTGGTGTGAATATTCTGACACTTACAGCATCACATATTGGTAAAATTTTCGTTATTTTTTTCCACATTTCCCCTTGCGTCACTAATACGCTGTTCAAATTTGACGTCACTCTGAGCAGTGATTATCTCTCTACGGCTTTTTGAAACTGCAACTTTAATTATGGACACACTGTATTTATACACAAAAGCGTGCCAGAAGAAGCCAATAAATGTCACCCAGGCACGTTGTTGATGTCACGATATCAGCAACACTGTTAGTGATTGAGCTAGGCTTGTCAGAAACAAAACACTACACAACATGGGAACAATTCGTGACACCGATAAACATAGACTAAGAGAAAAATAAGGTACTGGTAAACAGTGTACAAAAGATGTACTTTGAGAATAAAAATAATAAGCGTCTAGGGAGGGAAGCAAAGACACAGTAAGCTAAAACCAACCACTGTCGAAAAATCTATTACAAAAAGAACAAAACAGACGAAGTAGATAAAGACTAATTTTTTGTGGATAAACTTGTAGCAAAGACTGAATTTGGCGCTCATCATGAAAAATGTAGGCACTTGTACCATGTGTAAACACTTCAGTGACATATGACGGCAATGAACATGATTTTTGCCTACGTTTAGGAAGAGATATGAACGTTGGGAATATTTCCTGAATCAACAGTTTTCATTATATCTTTATTTTTATGACAATATCCATTTGCGCGAAGTATTATCCCGACCTATCCTTAAATGCCTCCTCAATGTTTCAGCTACTTTTGTGTATGTAGGGGCGGGCGCTCTTTTTGTTTTCTGTTTCATTTATTGAATCTTCTATCACAGTAAAACAGAACTTGTTCCCTTTTCGCATGAAAAAATGAGGTATGTTATTGGTAGGAGATCTCAGGTTTATCCCACACACCTAAATCTTCAAAAGGTTTTTGACACCGTACCTCAGAAGTGGTTTCTAACCAAATTTTGTATGTATGGGATATCTTCTCAGCTGTGCGACTGAATTCCTGATTTCATGACAGAAACATCACATTTCGTAGTACGTGAACGGAACACGCCAACTGAAACTGAAATTATACCTGACGTTTCCCAAGAAAGTGTAATAAGCCTTCTGCTGTTCTTAATCTGTAAAAACAGTGTCTGAGACATTAAGAGCAACGCCCTTACACCGTTTGCAGATGATGGCGTCGTTTACCGTCTAGTGAAGTCAACATAAGATCAAAACTAATTATAAAATGATTTAGGCAAGGTAACTTAACGGCACAAAAAAGTGTCATCTGACCATGAACAATAAAAAGCAACGTCCTCGATATGAGTAGTATGGGAATCCAATGAATGTCTGTTAGTTGATAAAATAAACAAATTTAGAGTTCCAGATTTAACTAAATAACTGAGGATTGCAGTTACGAAGGACTTAAATTTGAAACATTTTGAAATTGTTGTAGGGAAGTTGAACCAAATTATGCGTTTTACTGCTGGAACACTTAGGGTCGACAGAAGACAGCTAAGAATTCAAAGTAATTCAGTGACACTGGTTGTTGTTGTTGTTGTTGTTGTTGTGGTCTTCAGTCCTGAGACTGGTTTGATGCAGCTCTCCATGCTACTCTATCCTGTGCAAACTTCAACTCCCAGTACCTACTGCAACCTACATCCTACTAAATCTGCTTAGTGTATTCAGCTCTTGGTCTCCCTCTACGATTTTTACCCTCCACGCTGCCCTCCAATGCTAAATTTGTGATCCCTTGATGTCTCAAAACATGTCCTACCAACCGATCCCTTCTTCTAGTCAAGTTGTGCCACAAATTTCTCTTCTCCCCAATCCTATTCAATACCTCCTCATTAGTTACGTGATCTACCCACCTTATCTTCAGCATTCTTGTGTAGCACCACATTTCGAAAGCTTCTATTCTCTTCTTGTCCAAACTAGTTACCGTCCATGTTTCACTTCCATACATGGCTACACTCCATACAAATACTTTCAGAAACGACTTCCTGACACTTAAATCTATACTCGACGTTAACAAATTTCTCTTCTTCAGAAACGATTTCCTTGCCATTGCCAGTCTATATTTTATATCCTCTCTACTTCGACCATCGTCAGTTACTTTACTCCCTAAACAGCAAAACTCCTTTACTACTTTAAGTGTCTCATTTCCTAATCCAATTCCCTCAGCATCACCCGATTTAATTTGACTACATTCCATTATCCACGTTTTGCTTTTGTTGATGTTCATCTTATATCCTCCTTTCAAGACACTGTCCATTCCGTTCAACTGCTCTTCGAAGTCCTTTGCTGTCTCTGACAGAATTACAATGTCATCGGCGAACCTCAAAGTTTTTACTTCTTCTCCATGAATTTTAATACCTTTCCCGAATTTTTCTTTTGTATCCTTTACTGCTTGCTCAATATACAGATTGAATAACATCGGGGAGAGGCTACAACCCTGTCTCACTCCTTTCTCAACCACTGCTTCCCTTTCATGCCCCTCGACTCTTATACCTGCCATCTGGTTTCTGTACAAATTGTAAATAGCCTTTCTTTCCCTGTATTTTACCCCTGCCACCTTCAGAAATTGAAAGAGAGGATTCCAGTCAACATTGTCAAAAGCTTTCTCTGAGTCTACAAATGCTAGGAACGTGGGTTTGCCTTTTCTTAATCTTTTTTCTAAGATAAGTCGTAAGGTTAGTATTGCCTCACGTGTTCCAACATTTCTACGGAATCCAAACTGATCTTCCCCGAGGTCCACTTCTACCACTTTTTCCATTCGTCTGTAAAGAATTCGCGTTAGTATTTTGCAGCTGTGACTTATTAAACTAGTAGTTCGGCAATTTTCACATCTGTCAACACCTGCTTTCTTTGGGATTGGAATTATTATATTCTTCTTGAAGTCTGAGGGTATTTCGCCTGTCTCATACATCTTGCTCACCAGATGGTACAGTTTTGTCAGGACTGGCTCTCCCAAGGTTGTCAGTAGCTCTAATGGAATGTTGTCTACTCCGGGGGCCTTGTTTCGACTCAGGTCTTTCAGTGCTCTGTCAAACTCTTCACGCAATATCATATCTCCCATTTCATCTTCATCTACATCCTTTTCCATTTCCATAATATTGTCCTCAAGTACATCGCCCTTGTATAAACCCTCTATATACTCCTTCCACCTTTCTGCCTTTCCTTCTTTGCTTAGAACTGGGTTACCATCTGAGCTCTTGATATTCATACAAGTGGTTCTCTTCTCTCCAAAGGTCTCTTTAATTTTCCTGTAGGCAGTATCTATCTTACCCCTAGTGAGACAAGCATCTACATCCTTACATTTGTCCTCTAGCCATCCCTGCTTAGCCATTTTGCACTTCCTGTCGATCTCATTTTTGAGACGTTTGTATTCCTTTTTGCCTGCTTCATTTACTGCATTTTTATATTTTCTCCTTTCATCAATTAAATTCAATATTTCTTCTGTTACCCAAGGATTTTTACTAGCCCTCGTCTTTTTACCTACTTGATCGTCTGCTGCCTTCACTGCTTCATCCCTCAGAGCTACCCATTCTTCTTCTACTGTATTTCTTTCCCCCATTCCTGTCAATTGTTCCCTTATGCTCTCCCTGAAACTCTCTACAACCTCTGGTTCTTTCAATTTATCCAGGTCCCATCTTCTTAAATTCCCACCATTTTGCAGTTTCTTCAGTTTCAATCTGCAGTTCATAACCAATAGATTGTGGTCAGAATCCACATCTGCCCCTGGAAATGTCTTACAATTTAAAACCTGGTTCCTAAATCTCCGTCTTACCATTATATAATCTATCTGATACCTTTTAGTATCTCCAGGATTCTTCCAGGTATACAACCTTCTTTTATGGTTCTTGAACCAAGTGTTAGCTATGATTAAATCATGCTCTGTGCAAAATTCTACAAGGCGGCTTCCTCTTTCATTTCTTCCCCCCAATCCATATTCACCTACTATGTTTCCTTCTCTCCATTTTCCTACTGACGAATTCCAATCACCCATGACTATTAAATTTTCGTCTCCCTTCACTACCTGAATAATTTCTTTTATCTCGTCATACATTTCATCAATTTCTTCATCATCTGCAGAGCTAGTTGGCATATAAACTTGTACTACTGTAGTAGGCATGGGCTTTGTGTCTATCTTGGCCACAATAATGCGTTCACTATGCTGTTTGTAGTAGCTAACCCGCACTCCTATTTTTTATTCATTATTAAACCTACTCCTGCATTACCCCTATTTGTTTTTGTATTTATAACCCTGTAATCACGTGACCAAAAGTCTTGTTCCTCCTGCCACCGAACTTCACTAGTTCCAACTACATCTAACTTTAACCTATCCATTTCCCTTTTTAAATTTTCTAACCTACCTGCCCGATTAAGGGATTTGACATTCCACGCTCCGATCCGTAGAACGCCAGTTTTGTTTCTCCTGATAACGACGTCCTCTTGAGTAGTCCCCGCCCGGAGATCCGAATGGGGGACTATTTTACCTCCGGAATATTTTACCCAAGAGGACGCCATCATCATTTAATCATACAGTAAAGCTGCATGTCCTCGGGAAAAATTACGGCTGTAGTTTCCCCTTGCTTTCAGCCGTTCGCAGTACCAGCACAGCAAGGCCGTTTTGGTTAATGTTACAAGGCCAGATCAGTCAATCATCCAGACTGTTGCCCCTGCAACTACTGAAAAGGCTGCTGCCCCTCTTCAGGAACCACATGTTTGTCTGGCCTCTCGAACAGATACCTCTCCGTTGTGGTTGCACCTACGGTACGGCCATCTGTGTCGCTGAGGCACGCAAGCCTCCCCACCAACGGCAAGGTCCATGGTTCATGGAGGGGTTGACACTGGTATGACAAATAAATTTGGATGGTAATCATTAAAAAATTTGTATGGGTGCGCAGCTCGGGTCCGTGGCGCAGATTTTTCGTGGAAATTTCTAGATAAAATCATAACAAGTGTTTCGTATTAATATGTGCTTTAACTATCAGTCTCGTTAATACAATAGTTACAGAACAGCTAAATCACAAGTTTGGACTTTATGCCCTATGGGGCGGCTACGTAAGCGGATTGCGTCGTAGCTCTAGCATTCGCACGGCACTGGACATTTAGGCGTCTTTGATTCCTTTCGACGCGAGCTTTCCTCCGACTTGTGTTTTCTATAATTCCTAGCATATTAACGTGTCATATGAGACGACATCTTTCTTTATTTTGTAATTTTCAATTTGATACTGATTTTCACTTAAATTCCGACAAATATTTTTATTGTCTCACTTAGGTGCTCCGGTAGCTCTTCACAATGACACCCTAGCTAAATGTGTTTCCATGCTACACCAACTGATAACTTTATACGCAAAGCTAATTAGTAACAATCACGCGCTCGCTCCTACACTATTAAGATGACGCCACAGGCAAAACAAACGTTGCGGGACAAACACGTACAGACATGATAGATCCGTTGTGGGTTAAGCCACTGTTTACACATAATTGGGCTAGTAGTTATTAGCGACTGAAATCTGAAGGTACTGTATCACGCCAGGTAGTTCAGCCGACGAGCTAACAGACGTTAACGTCAAAAAAGACGCAAAATCTTTTCACGAAATTTCAAACAAATTTCTCCTCCGAATGCCAAAATATTTTGTTGCCTGCTACGAGCTTAGCGAGGAACGACAGTCACTATAAAATAAAATAAATTTGAGCTCGCAGCATTTCTTGATTCCCGAAAAGCATTTGACTCGGTACCATACCTACGCTTAGTGCGGAAAGTACGATCATGTGAGATATCAAGTGAAATTTGTGACTCGATTGAGGACTCTTCGATATGAAGAATGCAACACATTATCTTGGATGGAGAGTTGTCATCAGATGCACAATTAACTTCAGGTTGCGCCCCAGGGAAGTGTGTTGGACCCTCACTGTTTATCTTGTATATTAAGTACGTTTCAGAGAATATTAATAGTAACCTCAGAGTTTCTGCAGATGACGCAGTTATCTGTAATGAAGTAGCCTACTGTCTGAAAGAAGCTGCATAAATATTCCGTTAGATCTGGATAAGATTTTGGTGTAAGGATTGGCATCTTGCTTTAAATGTTCACTTCACTAAAGAATAAACATAGTAACCTATAACTATAAAATGAGCGAGTCACAACTTGAATCGGTCAACTCATACCTGGGAGTAACACTTTGTAGGGATATGGAATGTAATGGTCACATAGGCTTAAAAAACAGTCGTGGGTAAAGCAGGTGGTAGACTTCGGTTTACTGGTAAAATAACGGGAAAGTGCAATCAGTCTACAAAGGAAATTGCTTACAAATCACTTGTGCGACCCAGTCTAGAAGTTTATTCGAGTGTAGGACCCGTGCCAAATATGACTAACAGGGGATCCTGAACGTATACAGAGAATGGCAGCACAGATGGTCACAGATTTGTTTGATCTGTGGGAGAGTGTCACAGAGATAATGAAGAAACTGAACTTGCAGACCCCTGAAGACAGACGTAATCATCCCGAGAAAGTCTGCTAATAAAGTTTCAAGAACGGCTCTGAATGATTACTCTAAGAATATACGCAACCCCTACGTATCGTTAAGGCAACGGCCTTGCCGCAGTGGATACACCAGTTCCCGTGAGATCACCGAAGTTAAGCGCTGTCGGGCGTGGTCGGCACTTGGATGGGTGACCATCCAGGCCGCCATGCGCTCAGCCACCATGCACTCAGCCTCGTGATGCCAAGTGTGGAGCTACTCGACCGAATAGTAGCGGCTTCGGTCAAGAATACCATCATAACGACCGGGAGAGCGGTGTGCTGACCCCACGCCCCTCCTATCTGCATCCTCCTCTGAGGATGACACAGCGGTCGGATGGTCCCGGTAGGCCACTCGTGGCCTGAAGACGGTGTGCTGCGTATCGTTCATATAAGGATCGTATGGATAAGATTAGAATAATTACGGCACACGCAGAGGCATTCAAACAAAAATTCTTCCCGTGTTCCATATGTGACTGGAATGAAAAGAAACCCTAGTAACTGGTACAATAGGATGTATCCTCTGCCAAGCACTTCACGGTGGTTTGCAGTGTGCAGATGTAGATCTATATTTACGTTTTCGAAATTCCCATGTCATGTTGGCGAGTAGGACAGTACGTTATAGTTGAAAGAATTGTCTTGCACGCAGTGCAAAGCAAGAGTGAACTGCAGAGTAATCATTTAGATACAGATGTAAATGGATCTTTTCACGTTGGCCCTCGCACGAACTGTGATGGGATCTAACAGCTGTCTGCCGTCTTCTGTTGCCTGTTCCGAGGCACAGACGGCGGGAAGAGCAGCCGCCTGGCGCTGGGGAAGGTCAGACGTAACTTGGTTTCCCGTTCGGCAGACGAAGTTAAGTCGATGGCGCGGCGGTGGTGCTACAGTGGTGTCGCACTGTGGCCGCGCCTCGCAAATTTACTGAGAGCTTCAGCAAGGCTGAAGTACTGTGTGCTGCTCAAGCGAAGACGAATATTACTCTCGCTCGACGAGTTCTGCATACACCGCCATGGGCTCCGAATTTCTCACTCGCGCGAACTTTTCAACACCTGCTCGTTACGTTCACTTCCATAAAATACATCAGCATTTATACTCGTGCGAATCACTGAGAAGTGCGTGGCAAGGGGAACATTTTATTGCAGCACATATCGCGGTTATTTCCTGTTCCACTCAGGATTGGTCCTTGGTAAGAACAACTGGTTGTACATCTGTGTGCGAGTTACTATTTGCCTAGGCGCTACGGTCTGGAACCGCGCGACCGCTACGGTCGCAGGTTCGAATCCTGCCTCGGACATGGCAGTGTGTGATGTCCTTAGGTTAGTTAGGTTTAAGTAGTTCTAACTTCTAGGGGACTGATGACTCAGAAGTTAAGTCCCATAGTGCTCAGAGCCATTTGAACCATTTATTATTTACCTGGTGTTATCTACACGATTCTCTGTATTTATAGATACGTTGGAGACTAAGGAATAATTGCAGTGTCTGTCCTTAAGACAGTTTCTAAGCAAGTTCCAGAGAGTTGCATGACAACTTCATCAAGTGTCTGCCCATGATGATTATTCAACATTTTGCTGCTACACTGCCTCGACAGACAAACAAGCATTTGACCGTTGTACGGCCCTTTGTTGGGTATGTTTTATGTTCCCAATTAGTGTGACTACACTACTGGCCACTAAAATTGCTACACCAATAAGAAATGCAGATGATAAATTGGTATTCATTGGACAAATATATTATACTAGAACTGACATGTAATTACATTTTCACGCAATGTGGGTGCATAGATCCTGAGAAATCAGTACCCAGAACAACCACCTGTGGGCGTAATAACGGCCTTGATACCCCTGGGCATGTAGTCAAACAGAGCTTGGATGGCGTGTACAGGTACAGCTGCCCATGCAGCTTCAACACGATACCACAGTTCATCAAGAGTAGTGACTGGCGTATTGTGACAAGCCACTTGCTCGTCCACCATTGACCAGACATTTTCAGTTGGTGAGAGATCTGGAGGATGTGCTGGCCAGGGCAGCAGTAGAACATTTTCTGTATCCAGAAAGGCCCGTACAGGGCCTGCAACATGCGGTCGTGCTTTATCCTGCTGAACTGTAGGGTTTCGCACATATCGAATGCAAGGTAGAGCCACGGGTCGTAACACATCTGAAATGTTGTAAGTAGGCTGTTTATGTTTTATTATTGGCAACGTTACGTAGCGCTCTGTATGAAAATCACTGGCTGTGCTGTGTGCAGTCTGTGGCTAGTTTGCATTGTTGTCTGCCCTTGTAGTGTTGGGCAGCTGCATGTGAACAGCGCGTAGCGTTGCGCAGTTGGAGGTGAGCCGCCAGCAGTGGTGGATGTGGGGAGAGAAATGGCGGAGTTTGGAAATTTGTAAGACTGGATGTCATGAACTGCTATGTATATTATGATTTTTCAACACTATTAAGGTAAATACATTGTTTGTTCTCTATTAAAATCTTTCATTTGCTAACTATGCCTATCAGTAGTTAGTGCCTTCCGTAGTTTGAATCTTTTATTTAGCTGGCAGTAGTGGCGCTCGCTGTATTGCAGTAGTTCGAGTAACCAAGATTTTTGTGAGGTAAGTGATTTGTGAAACGTATAGGTTAATGTTAGTCAGGGCCATTCTTTTGTAGGGATTTTTGAAAGTCAGATTGCGTTGCGCTAAAAAAATATTGTGTCTCAGGATAAGCACAGTCTTGTAAAATTGTTCAAAGGGACGTTTCATATGTCGACCCTTAGCCAAGGATACCTCACTGGAATCTTCTGATTTTTTTTCTTGTAGTTTGTGTAATTAGTGTAGCTTTTGTTTATTGCTAGCGCGTAATTATAGAGAGAATCTCCTTTGTAGTTGCAGTCTTTCATTGTTGTACAGTATAACAGTTGTGGCATGCATGTAGATTTGCACCAAGTATTTCGCAGCTGCGCTTGCAATTAACTAGATATTATTTTCAGTGTTGTCGTGTGAAATATTGTGACAATAATGGCGTGTGAAAAACGTAATACTAGGCTCCAAAGTAAACTGAGAAATGACAGTGAAGACGAAAGCAGTGTGTTAGCGCCACCGTGTAATGAATTAACTAATGTTCAACATAGTAATTTGGTAATTGTGCATAGGGAAATGCAGTGGGCGGCAAATAATGGTGTAGACAGTGAAACAAGTAGTGAACAGAGAAGCATTATCGATCGATCGGTCGGCGACAGCTCGCCTCAGGAATCGGGAATGGCAGAACACAATATTGCAAAGACTGTAGACTCAGGTTTTGGGTTCTCGCCGTTTTCTCAAATGAGTCAAAACACATTTTCCGCTTGTCAAAATGTGAATGTTGCCGGTGCAAATTCACTGCCGAAAAGCACTGAGGAACATGTTTCAGACACCAGTGCATTGTTATTACAATTAATGCAACAAATGGGACAAAAGCTTCAAAAGTTAGACACAATGGAACAAAATCAGAGACAAACACAGCAAAAGCTTCAAAAGTTAGACACCACACTTGAACAAACACGTGAAGATTTAACGACTGAGCTACATAACATTGAATCGAAATGTCAAAAAGTCTGTAATGACGTAAAAACACAAATTTGTGAGCATTTTCAACCTATTTTTTCGCGGCATTACAGAATCACGAAGCAGCCATAAAAGAAATGCAAACTATTGTTCATGAAAATCATGAGACCTTGCAAGCTAAAATTGACTCAGTTGCATCTACCGATTCGGTTACGCAACTTGCAAAAACTCAGGAAAACTTAAAGGACACAGTAGATACTCTGAAAATTGGTTCACAAAGACACATGGAGGAAATTAGTTCACTATCAGAGAAAGTAGTCGAACTTTCGGATCAGCTAAATAATTTATCTACGAAGGTAGATGATAATTTGAATGACGCAAGACTGGTAGTCTTTAATGACACAGAAGAGTACGAACAAATTAGGAAATTCAAACAAAATCAGAATCAAATTAATACACAACACCAAAGAGAAATCCGGGAAGTACAAGATCAGCTGACACAGGTAATACAGGAATTACATATTTTAGAGGACACTCGCACTCCAATACGGGAAGAGGGACATAGAAATACGGAACAGCCACAAAATAATAACACAGGCCACTTCGGAAATTATGAATGAAATTGGCAAAGTACACCGAATTTTGAGATGGAACCGCCGAAACGACGTAACAATGACCGACATGCGACTCGCCGACATGATGATTTTGACTATAAGCTGTTCATTACTACACGTAAATTCAAAACATTTAAGAATTCTGGCAAGGACATTCATCCACAAACGTGGCTTCATCAATTCTCTCATTGTTTTCCTCCCAACTGGTCATTAGAACACAGATTAGAATTGATGTGTGGCTACTTAGAGAATGAACCAGCTGTAAGAATGCGATCGGTCATTCACAATTGCGACAGTGAAGTGTAGTGTTTCAAAATCGTTAATGACCGTGAAAAAGGGAAAGAATGAAAGAAATGCAGATCGGACTTTGTATTACGGAAAAGCTATCGGACTTCGTTATTTGGAAAAGCTATTGTTGGGGTGGTCCTTGTGGCGTTTTTGAGCAAAAGTTAAACCAATTTTCACTACAAAAGTTATTGAAAAGAAACAGAGAATAACAGAATGTAACTGACAGGGGGAAGTGGCGTAGCTTAGAGTTCATTCTTTACCAGATTAACATGTCTTCTTTCGGGCGGCGTCCACGTCTTCAAAAATCTCCTTCATTTCAGCGTGAAAAAATCTGCTCCGAAATCTTGTAATAGTCCAGGGATCACTAATTTATACCAATTAAAATCATCTTGATACTGTATGCAATTTAATTCACTTTGCTACTTCCATCCACCGAATTTCTTAATAACTTCCACAATGTCTACACATTACAATCAGATCAAGATTAGCCATTAAGTTTTTACGTCAGCATCCGATCACGCCTGCCTTAAGCTACCGCTATCAAGAGACAATTGAAACGGAAAAAAAAACAAAAAAGTTAACAATTTTAGTAGTTTCTCTGCCGTCGAGCGCTCATACCGCTGCGACGTGACATTTTTTTATCTGAGGGAACGAGTGTAGCGCGGCGAAATTCAAAGCCCCGCTACATCGCCCCCTCGACTGTCACGCTAAAATATTTAGCGTGGCAGGCTAGCAAACAATAGAATAGATATACCTAAATGTCTATTATACATATTTTCCCAGGAAACGCCACGTGCATACTTACAGGATTATCTTTGCCAATACTTGGTTTCTAAATCTATATACTACATACACTTGTTACAGTTTTGATTCTTTTTAGACAATTAATATATATATGTTTACATAGTGTGTGTTTGAGCAAGCTGCTCACCAGCGCAGTTAATGTTGTGCGCTTCCAGTTTTGGTTTCCCAATTCACCTCTGGCAGCACGTAGTCTTTGCGCATGCGCAGTAGCATCACTGAATTTCGCGTGCGGCAGTTTCAAAATCGCTGTGTTATGACAGTCTTCAACAGTATTCGCTCTCACATAGTGTCCATTACAAGTTGTTATTCCAGCATAAATGGCGTGTTAAGTTCGGTGACACCATAAGATTGAGCGTGTGCGTGATCTGAAGCAACGTCCATGTCTTCTGTTACGACACAACACTCCAGGTCCTTGTGCGTTTTCATGACTATTGTTCCCGGGGCATATATGGTCGATGTAGTTTTTAGCCTCCACATCGCCTACGACAGGTGCTGAGTTTATTGTCTCCAAGCATCTGAAGGCCGGCCAGGAACAACGGCGTCGATGTTCGCAAAGGTAGGTGTTTCACCACATTGTTTACACTTGCCAACAAACGTTCATTTGCAGTGTGAAAATCCTCATTATCGTCGAAGTAAATTGCAGTTTATATCGATTTACAAACAGTTATTTGGTTCATGCAACATAAGTTTCACAAACAACACAAAATTCGTCGTTTATAACGTTCACAGTTTAACACAGTTTGCAACACTTTTTGCCACATTTACATTTTAACAGTTCACTTTGTCCAAGCATGTTTACATCGTTAATTATGAAAGCTTACATTTCGTGGTCACGTTTCAAAATATGTTGACAATATGCAAATTTTTAACACATATACAAATACATATAAATTTACAAGAATATACACGTGAAATATTTACACTAAAAAAAATTATACTAAGTCCCATTGGCTTTCTTTTATTGGGGTTTATGGTCATTTTGATTTTCTTTATTAAGGTTTTGACGTGCCAAGGGATATAAGACTTAATGTTTAAAGCACGGGCTTTCCTTCATTTATTATTTCTCTTTATTTTTTACTCCATATCTTGGCTAGTGGTTGACCAGGCTTGTAATGCCATACTCAGTTTTCTTCATGTCTTTTTATTCATACCTGAAAGTTTACTGTCACACAATATATTATTACATTCCATAAACAAACAATACCCAGCTGCAGGAGGTGGTAGGATAATGGAGAAAGAAAGAAAGATAGAATGGAAGAAACTATTCACTACCTAAAAACTACCTAATCGTACAGCTAATACATTAAAAAGAGTACACAATACGTTATAATGTTTGCATCACCTTCAAGCGGTGTGTGAAAGGGGGTGCTTACAATTTGCCAAATCATGGGTAAATGTAAGTGTCCTTACGTCAAGTCTGTGTAGTGTAACCTCATGACAGATTCTCTGTTTGTGTTCTGACTGTTCATATGACTAAGTGTATGATACCTTAACAAATCCTTGCATGAGTAAATCACATATCTGCTCAGTACATTCTCTATATCTCCACTTCTTGTGGATACCGTCTATACAAATGGAAAATGTATCTCAGAGATTGTCTCTCTCATAATGTGTATTATATGATAACATATCAAATTTCCTCTCAAGAGTTCAACCATGAACTTTCTTCTACTTTAATGAAGGTTAAACATTATGTATGTTGTGTGTATATACATCATGTCTATCTATAAATCATAAATAAAGAACATATTATTATAATTGACAGTAAAATGTCTCTTTCTCACTGTCCGTTGCTCGACGTCGGTTGCACGGGTGGTCACTGCTCCTTTGCACTTACCTTGCATTACCTGAAAAGTCAATGTTGTCTTTAACGTAGGTGTAATTTTGTCATCTGTTCGCTTAAGTGGAGGTGTTGTACGAGTCGCAAAACAGCCTTAATAACTCTCCTATCTTTTGCTTCCTCAGGGTTTTCTGTCATGTGTAAGTAGAATAAAGGCTAACATGGCACTAAATTTCACTTTCGTAAAAATTTTTTTTTTTTTGTACAAATGCATTCACATGAGGGCTGTGTAAAAACTATATTTCAACTTAAGTTCCTTAAAATATCATTCTCCTGTCTGAACACGAACTATAAATGTTTTCTTCCACACAATGGCGTAACAAAACTTAACGAAAGGTTACTAAGTTACACTTCTGAAATAAATTAAAGCTAATGTGTTTCCAAGCTACGTTCTTATTACACTTCTTTCCACAGCTGTAATCATCGTTATGTTCACTCTGCTTTACTTGCATTCATTCCTTTTCAAGTGCACTGAAAATAGATTCACATTTAACGTCTTGTACTCACGTGTTCTAACTCATCACAAATGTTTTCTTTCAAGCTGAAATTCTTATGTAATCTTAAAGATGTAGACTGTTTACTCACTTCTCTATGTAGCACAATATTACCAAACATTCTCACTCATTCCTTACTCACATATTCATCATAATATATATATCCTTATACATTAAACATATTCCTCATCAAACATTAATATATCACATACGTGGGGCCATTTGGCACTTCCATTGTCATAAAACTCCAATAATATTTTCCTCAAATAATCTCTTGTCTCCAACTACTTCACAGTAACTTACCTTCCTATATTAACTTAAATATTAACTCATTCATACTGATCATTCATTCTTACATCCTCATTCATTCTGCTACATACCTATGTCATTACTGATGTCAATAGCTATTATTTCCTCTCATTATAGTGCCTTGAAATAACTAACTAGTTGTTGATTCACCTTATAATTTACAATTAACAACCAATGTAACCTGCATAGACCTCATTCCTATATGAATATCTTTTCTCATTCAGCAAGTGTACTCACCTGGGTTTACCTTCTCTTCATAATTATGTGTGCAAGTGTAACTGCAGTATATAATTTCCATAAATGAATGTTTGTGTTCTTAGGCTGTATAACTTAATGTTCGTGTATTCAATACAAATATTTATGATCTCGTTTTCACAGCAACTTGCTCATGTTCAACTTAGTTATCATTATATTATGTTGTTTTAGTGCACGAAGGGTTTCAAATGTCTGTGGGGATGCAGCCCCCTCGGCTTGTGAGATAACGGGTATTCTAGGGAGTAACAACCTGGGTGAGGTATGCTTGCTATTCTGAAAGGACCTGAATATAATAGCTGCCATTTTCTGTTCAGTTGTTTTAATTTTGTAGACTTGGGATGTGAACGCAACAGAATAAGGTCATCAACCTGATAGATTTGTGTATTTGTAACACGTTTGTCATACTTCTCTTTCCTGTTCTTGGCTTTATTGCACAACATAGTGTATGCCTGTCTTACTTTCTCTTCCAAAGGTATATGTGTTGTGGATGGGGTTAGCTTTGGAATGGGCATAGCCCACTTGTTCTGTTCAGGTTTGTTTAATAATAATTCCTGTGGTGGGTATCCTGTTGAGGTATGAGGCAAGTTATTTACTATCTGCTCAAAGGGTGCTAAAAATTCGATCCACTTGGTGTGTTTGCAAGGTGAATGTATTCTCATGAATTGACCAAATTCTCTAAAAATCCTTTCTACGGGGTTCCCTTCTCGGTGAAATGCTGATGTAAGAATATGTTTGATGTTATGTGTGGCAACAAAAGATTTCCATTTTCTTCCCGTAAAATAGGGTGCGTTATCCGTGATAATGCTGTGGGGCTTGCCAAACCTTGTAAAGTAACTGTTAGTCAAACGTCTAGCAATAGCAGATGCGTTGACAGTGCGGATAGCATACAATTTTAAGTATTTTGAGAAGACATCAAGTACAGCAACGATGTATTTCACACCTCCACGAGCTCTGGGATAAGGTCCTGCGATATCCAACGATACTAACTCCAAAGGTCGGGTTGGTATAATAGGATGTAATTCATTCAAAGATGATCGGTTGGAAAATTTTGCTTTTTGGCAGATGATACATTTACGAACAATTTGCAACACTCTCCGACGCAGATTGGGAAAATAACAGTACTGTACTATTTTATCAGTGCATTTGGTGACTCCGTAGTGTCCCCAAGTTTTGTGTGTGAACAGAATAAAATCATCAACATGCGCGTCGGGTAGACAGACACACCAATGGTGCGAGTCTGGGGTACGCCTATGAAAAAGTACATTTTTGTGTATTGTGTAATATTTTTGTAAATGTGAAGAAGGATCTGTACGTAATTTCTTTTTGATATTTGACCACCTGGGGTCGCTGTCCTGAAGTGAAGCAAAGTTCTTGCACATATTGCGGTAGTATGGAGCGTATGTACCATCATACATAAGTAAGATGTTAAAGTCTGATGTTTGCTCGGAAAGTTCCGAAAAATCCTGTATGCCTTGGGGCAAACGGGACAGGGCATCGGCTACTACGTTTGATTCACCTTTAATGTAAATAATTTCGAAGCTGTATTCTTGCATTGAAAGGCACCATCGGGTGAGCCGTGAATGAAGCAATTTGCATGATAGCAAGAAAGAAAGGGCTTGGTGGTCTGTGTATATGCGAGTATGTTTACCCCAAAGAAAGTAGCGAAACTTACGGAATGCCCAAATAATGGCAAGAGCCTCCCGTTCCGTCACCGAGTACGACCTCTCGCACTCAGTGAGTGTGCGGCTCGCAAAACTTATCGGTTTGATGACAGATTGTCTTGATTCGGATTGAATTTGAAATAGAAAAGCTCCAAGGCCGTATGATGACGAATCCGTGGATAGGCAAAAATCTGACGTCATGTCAGGGTGGCAGAGGAGGGGTGCGTTCACCAATGCATCTTTAATAGCCTGAAAATCAGCTTGGCAAAGCTCTGTCCATCTCCAAATTGCGTTCTTTTTCAGTAAAGTTAGCAGGTGAGAGCTGTTCAGAAGCTGTTTTGAAACAAACTTCCGAAAGAAAGAAGATAAACCTAAGAATGCTTTCAACTGTTTGCGGTTTTGTGGAGGAGGGAAATTACGAATAGCATCAATCTTCTTAGAATCGGGACGAACGCCTTCCGGCGAGACAATATGGCCCAAAAACTTGATTTCACGCCTTCCTACTTTGGACTTCGAAAGATTTACTGTGACTCCAGCTTGTGAAAATTTAAATAAAATTTGCTGTAACAGATCAATATGTTCCTCCCACGTATTTGTTGCCACGACGATGTCATCGACGTACGCCGTGACGCGTGACAACAAACACGGGCCGAGAACGGCGTCAAGCGCCTCGATGAACACGCCCGCGCTTACGCGCAAGCCAAAAGGCAACACACAAAACTGATAACTGCGTCCTTCACAAAGGAAAGCAGTGTATTTACGACTGTCATTGTGAAGGGACACCTGCCAGTACGATGAGCGGAGGTCAATATTAGTTAGGTATTGTACATTATAAAATTTTAGCAACTGTTCATCCAAGTTGACGGGTCTTGTGTTAACGGGTATAATAATTTTGTTGATTTCACGTGCGTCTAGCACCAATCTGACCTTTCCATCTTGCTTGCCTACCGCCAGGATAGGACTGCAATAAGGGGAATGTGATTTTTCTATGACACCCCAGGTTAACATACGCTCGATTTCACGTAAAACTGCAGGTTTCTTCGCCCATGGAATATTATAATGTGTCCTACAATAAATCTTATGTGGCTTAACATCCATTTTGTAGCTATAACCTCTGATTACACCAGGCCTCTCACTGAAAACTTGTGCATAATCACATAATAATTTGTACAATTCTTCTTGCTGTGGTTTCGTTAAGTAGTCAGATTCGACACATTTCTGATACAATAAATCCTGCTCAATTTCCTGATAGTCTGAATCTTCAGGTGTTAAATTACATACACTAACTATGGTAGGATATACCAATTGAAATTGACTTACTTCGTAATGTTTTTGTCGTGGTTCAATCGTCTTGTTAAGTTCAACATTAATTAGTTGTTCTCCTACAGATAATTGACATATGCCATTACTTAAATCTATGATTGCTTTGTGTTCATTCAAAAAATCCATCCCTAGGATGCAGTGTACGATAAGCTTGTCTACAATCAGAAAATTACACTTGAACTGTGTATTGGAAAATGTGAAGTTAACAAGGGCTTGCATGCGTATGTTCTTAGATTTAGTACCTGTGGCACTAACCACATGACAATTCTGTACAGGTAATGTAGGTATGTTTATAATTTGTTTCAATTCATTATAGTATGCGGTTGACATCACACTTGCAGCAGCACCAGTATCGAATAAAATTTGTACATCATAATCGTTAAACTTAACCCATGCCGTAGCTTGTATGAATTCTTTTACACAACTGCCTGATTTAATGTTTATCTCGGTGGTTAATTCCTGTTCTGCTGTCATTTTGTCATCGTACCTGAGGAAACAAACCGTCTCAGCCGTTGCGCTCTTACAACACCTCACGACCGAAGCACGAGCGCTTAGCTCGGTCGTCGACTGTTTTCCGTCGTCTGCTGTGTTTGGCCGGGTTCGTTGACCAGCTCCACTATGTTTACATTCCGGCTGGTTGGCGCCCACGCGTCAGCTGATGGCGCGCCGCAATTGTTATTGCTACTTCGTGGCGGGGAGTGCATAACTGTACTGGGGAACGGCGGCGGATTCCGTGGAGGGTTATGATTTGTCATGCGTGAATTTTGTGTGTTCCACATATTCTGTCGGTGATTGTTGGGATTGTTATTGTTTTGGTGGTATTTATGTCTATTATATGTCATGTTCCTGTCAAAGTAGCCCGGGTTGTACCGGTTATTCTCACGTCTCCTATTGTTGTTGTTGTTGTTGTACTGTCTGTAATTTTCATATTGCTTGTAGTTACCATTTTGATATGGGTGATAATTATTGTTATTATTCCACGAATTTCTGCGGTTGTTCCTACCGTCATACACGTTTCCATTTGAGTACGTTTCGCGCGCCGGCACCGTATTGTGTCGCGGCGCGGACGGATGGTTCCACCAACCACCGTCACTACGGTTCCTTTGGGGTGGGTGCTGGTTTTGGTTACTAATATGAATAAAATTTGAATGGCGTGAATCGCCTCTGTAAACTACGTCCATTTGATCTAAGAAGTTTAAGAAAGTCTTAACGTCATTCTCCGGTACTCCTATTAATCTGTCTCGGTATGGAAAGGGTAAGTGGCTCTTTAAAGTGTCAATTATCGCTGACAAGTCGGCTGGTTTGGACCAGTACAGTGTCTTGTCTAAGTACCTCTCAAAGTATTGTCTTAATGTCTCTTTTTTAGGGTCATAGGTCTCGGGGTTGCACACTTCTCTCCTTAGACTCTGTTGCTCATTCTCGGACCGGAATTCGTCCAAGAAGGCTTGTTCGAACTGTTCAAACGTAAGGCACCGCCGTTTCATAGCGGCACCCCACTTAGCTGCTCGTCCTCTCATGAGATTGGTGACGTATCTGATTTTATCGACTTCTGACCAACTACGTGGAAAAACACCGTCAAATGATCTAATAAACACAATAGGGTGGACTTTGTGCTTGTCCTCACTGGAAAATGTCTGGAAATTCCCATGTCTTACAAACGTGTCATCGGCCATGCCGGTTGGCATAACTGTATTGATGTGATTTAGGTCACTTGCTACTCTAGGTGTGGTAACGTAATATTGCTCGTTCGGTGGAAAAGAAAGCGGCACATTGTAATTTTGATTTGAAATAGGTGATTCTACAATAGGTGGTGATCTGTCTGTGTCATTAGCCATGGTTTTAGCTGTTTTGTCGTTTCCTGACGATGCGTTTGCACCTATCGCCAAACACGGCACAACATTGTCTCGTAATTTTGTCAGTTCGTCTTGTATGTGTTTTGTCTCGTCTTTAACATGTGTCTTTGTTTTTGAAAGTATGTCCTGTGTAATTGTTTCAAGTTTTTTGTCCAGATAGTCGTCACACAATTTACATTCGTGTACAATTCTTTCGGCCATGTTGGTGTCGTTGTTTAGTGACGCGAGGTCCGCTCGATCTTCTAGTTTTTCTATCTTTTCTTTGAGGTGGGTTTGTTCAAGAACTACCATAGTAAGTTGTTGGGTAATATTTCCCACTTCTTCAGTCAGCTTTTCTTGGGTGGAGCTAGCTGAAGTGTGGGCCTGAGCTAACTCTTCCACACGAGTGTTCACTTCCTGCTGCACATTAACTATTTGAGTTAACTGATTCTCACATCGGGTGATATTGTTTTTTGTTTCATGTGTGAATGTAACCAAAGTTTCTTCCTGTTTAGTGACTCGGTTGGACAACGTTTCAAATCTCTGGCTGAGCTTTTGAGTGGTGTTATTTAATTCTGTCATCTGTTTTGTCGTTCGTTCAAAATTTTCGGTCATAGTACGGTTTAATACGTCAAATTTTTCGTCGCTTTTATCTAGCCTTTGTTTAAAGTCCTGACCAAGTGCGTCCAGTTTTGCTTCAATTTTCTGACTAACGTCTCGTTTCATGTCTGCAAATAACTCTAATAGTCGGTCCAGTTTGTCAGTTTCCTGTGTCCGATTTGTGTCACATTGCTGAATTTGTCTCATATTCGGTTCTGACATTGATGTTAACAATGGCGCTGACGGTCTAGTCTCGCGTCCATTCCACATTTCGTCATTTAAAGTCGCCATCTGTGTATTATCGCAAATGTTGCGAGTTTGAGGCAAAATCATTGCATTGATCTGTGAACTGGTCCATGGAGGGAAATGCGGACTTTCTTGTTGGTTGAAAGATGAATCTACTTCACTTAACTCATCTGCCGAAACTATCTCTACCTTACCGCGTTCCATTGTAATAGAATGTATAATCATAAGTCAAAAAGGGAATAATATAAGTCTGATTAATAAAGATTTGACTCAAATTGAGGTTGAAATATTTTCTCGTCAATGTAAATGATTGTTCTATTGCAAACAATGGTTGAGAAAGATGCAGCAGGGCGGACAAAATTTTTCGTAACAAATGACTGTTTGGCGGTCAAATTCACGATCTTCATCTGCATCTACAACAATACTATAATTACTACAAACTACAATAGAGATAGATAATTTTAGAAAAATCTAGAAGAAGACTACAGGATGTGTGGAAAGGGAAAAATGGATTCTGCAGTTGGCTATTGAATGCTTGAATGAAACACAATTGTGTGACTCACCATTAAATTTTCTGTCCTGCAGCGGCTGGTCAAACACTTCTGCGTAAATCGTATTCGTCAAAATATGGATTTTCTTAATACATCTCCATCGGATAATCACCAAAATAACAGTTTTGCATCAACATATGCCATGCAAAGAAAAACAGATTGAATTAGTTACAAAAATTCTTTACAATATTGTTGTATAATCATTTGCTTAGGTACAATAAAGTTGGTGTTTCAGTTACCCTTTAAAGTTCAGGATTTTTTGATATTCTCTGTTGGGAAAAAATACAAATTAAAGTTTCAAATTTGCTCAAAAACGACACATCCGAAAACTGCGTCCTGTCGCGGGAGCCAGTTGTAGTGTTTCAAAATCGTTAATGACCGTGAAAAAGGGAAAGAATGAAAGAAATGCAGATCGGACTTTGTATTACGGAAAAGCTATCGGACTTCGTTATTTGGAAAAGCTATTGTTGGGGTGGTCCTTGTGGCGTTTTTGAGCAAAAGTTAAACCAATTTTCACTACAAAAGTTATTGAAAAGAAACAGAGAATAACAGAATGTAACTGACAGGGGGAAGTGGCGTAGCTTAGAGTTCATTCTTTACCAGGTTAACATGTCTTCTTTCGGGCGGCGTCCACGTCTTCAAAAATCTCCTTCATTTCAGCGTGAAAAAATCTGCTCCGAAATCTTGTAATAGTCCAGGGATCACTAATTTATACCAATTAAAATCATCTTGATACTGTATGCAATTTAATTCACTTTGCTACTTCCATCCACCGAATTTCTTAATAACTTCCACAATGTCTACACATTACAATCAGATCAAGATTAGCAATTAAGTTTTTACGTCAGCATCCGATCACGCCTGCCTTAAGCTACCGCTATCAAGAGACAATTGAAACGGAAAAAAAACAAAAAAGTTAACAATTTTAGTAGTTTCTCTGCCGTCGAGCGCTCATACCGCTGCGACGTGACATTTTTTATCTGAGGGAACGAGTGTAGCGCGGCGAAATTCAAAGCCCCGCTACAGAAGGAGAGTTTTACCATGCCTTCCTCTCAGCATATTGGTCTCAAGCCACACAAGACAGAGTAAAACATGGCATCATAATGATGAAACATTTCGAACAATCTGAATTTTCCAGTCTTGTGAAATATTTTGAAGACAACCTGTCAAACCCATACAGCTCCTCAGAACTCATCCGCATTTGCTTAATCAAATTGCCTGAACATTTACGACATATTATTTTGGCAGGACGTTGGACATATGACATTGAAGCTTTTCAGGGACTGTTACAAGAATTAGAAATTGTTACAGACAGTCGCGGGATGCGAAAACAGGAAAACAATCACTACAGGTCACATCTGTCACAATTCCGTGATGACAGAAACAATAACTGGACACGACAAGTCTATTCTTACAACGCAAATTGTGAACAAAACAGACACCACCCGTATGACAACCACTGGCAGAGTAATAGTTACAGAGAAAGATTGCATTTCCGTAGTAATGAATATGACAGAGATTACCATAGAAACAGACAATATGGGAACAAAAACAATTATTATCAAGGGAGACAGAATAACTTCAGATGCAACAGTTCAGCGCACAGTTACGATTCCGGGAGAAATTCTCCACCACATGACCGACAAACAAGAAACTACGTAAACTACTGACAAAACGACAGACCTGAATTCCATCAGAACTGGCGTGATTCAAACAGAGCAGGGCACTCTCGACAAGGTGAATTTGTAGAAGTTAGGTCTCCTAATCCCAATAACGACGCACGCCAACAAAGAAACAGACAATGACTCGCACCGCAGGCAGCCGCGTGCGCCGGCTGGCTCAGAGAAAAATAACGTAGACGCTAACCTTGAGAAAAATTCCAGTATTCTTTACCGACGTATACTACCGCATGATAACTGCGTTCAAGTTGAAACTCTGAGTACTATGAAGAGTAAAGGATTGCACCACATTTCACATGTAAAACCGTTTATTGAGAGATAATCTGCTTTTTAACTTTGTCTTTGCCATAAAATTTTTCACTTCACACTACTAATACAATTTGTCACCCTGAGAAACTGTTAACATGCAACAATGTTTTGTAGTTAACTATCCAGTCAAGAACCAAGAGAATTTATTTAAACAGAAATTACGAATGCATTGTTATTGTGAACAGATGACACAGTGTTATTGAGTGTGTACATTCTTGCTTGTTAGTTGCACTATTACGTAACGACTATAAGGCTCACATACTTAGAACATTTACCAGTACTGCTAATGAGATTTTAATGCAACATTTTGGTTTACTTGAAAATACATTCTGGATTTAAAGTACTTTCTGTGAGATACCAGATGACACAGTGGTTAGTTTATGTGCCAGCTACACGATTTGATCATGACGCTACAAATGAGTGACAATTTACAATGTTGCTTTTTCAGTGTTTCTGTTTTATATCTGCACAGTTTTTTTTTGTATTATTCCGGAAAGTAAAACATGTTTTAGTAGTAACTTTTGTGGTATAGCTACAATGAGATAGCCTTTTCTGTAGCACAACAATACGTTACATTATAGCACTTTCTTGATCACGGTAAGCTACGTAATAGCTCCGATATCTATACGCAAAGAATTTCACTTTCGTTTATGATGAGGTAAGTACATTGACTTCTGCAGAACTTAGCTTTCGGAGGACGATAACTACGACACTTCCACAGACATTATCTTACAACAAGACTCACAGTTTAGCGCTACAGTACACGTATTTGAGTGATTAATTTTGTACTTAAAACAGTTATTTTTAAAGATATTTGAAGTACAATGATACAAAGTTTTTCTGTGATACATTTCTCTCCATTGCAATAATCTGTAACACCTGAGGGTATAATTACATTAATCCTCAGGGGGGTACACGCCTACTTTGTGTACCATGTGTTTGGCAAGCACAAGGAGCCCTAGCTAATATGGTATTTGCTTATACAACTTTACAGATTGGTACCATATTTCTCTAACACATAAATTACACAGCTATCTGATCATTTAACTGAGAGATAAACATTTTTTTTCACTACATCAGTGACACATGTTTACGCAGTTACACTGTTGGATAACTTCACACTTATGAAATTGTATTTTGTCTGTACTTTGTGAACTGTTCATATTTTTTTGGAACCATTGTGATACTATGAGAGCTTTGAATGATGTATTTGGTAAGGCAGCATGATTTTAAAGTACGTTTGAGGTAGATGACGCTATTGAAATGAGCAGAGAATTTTTTTAGGTTTTGACATTATTGGAGGAAGCTACGACGATTCTGAGACGTGATTGATTTGTTATGATGTTATTATTGCGATGACGATGTGTACTATGCTGTTGAGGTACGTTTATGATCAATAAGCTGAGAATCGTACTTTAAAGAGTTATGAAATGTGTGTACATGCGTGAATGTATCATAATTCCGCCGAAAATTTTTTGGACACTGTTATATTTACAGGATTTTGTTTCTACACATTTGTAACAAATTTTCGACCTGTGAAATTTCCATATGAGACTGTCACTGTAACGGAAACTGGTGTCGTAAATATTTTGGTAAGAAAGTTAAGTGACCACCTGCACGTAATGCGTCGTGGGCACCCAGCTGCGCGACAATCGCCTAGAAGAAAGCCATTAGTGTGTGCCTTTCAGAGGCACAGGTGGAGAAAAAAAAAAGGGAGGCCATCATCTTCGCTATTGACATTCCTTTGTAGAAAGCATCGCAAATACGACACGCTCAAACTTGAAAACATATGATTACACTGTGGAGCTCTTAATTTATGATATTTCCTAAAATGCCTACTGAAACGATGAGAAACATTTCACGGCTATTGTCTTGCTAGTTGAGAGAAATGTCATATGGCTTGCTTTATGTATTTATTTACTCAATTTTTTTAATATCTAGTTTCTAGCTGCACTGCAGCATTGGTTAAAATAAAATTTAATAGATGTACTAATATAGTTATTTTATGCCTACAGATCCAGTCAATAAGAAATTTATGATCTAGTTCCAAGACAATGAGGGCACATAAATAGACATTTCCCTTCACAGGAATTGCATAAATAATTTTTTTACGATTTGGTAACTTATCTGCTAGTGTAAGTTCTCGTGATGCATCACTCTAGTGTTAAGATGTGACATAGGTATTAAACATGGCCATTTTTACTGTAATATTTTTTCAGCTTAAGCTATGTCATGTTTAAGTATAAGTTATTGCATTTGCTGCTGCTGTTTGCCAGGCATAGTCCTACTGAATTTTACGTTTTATTAAGCTAGTTTTACTACTGATTTATTTTTCTTGTTTGCTGCGCATTGCCTTATATTAGTTGTAATACTGCATTTGCTTTGCTAATGTATGCTGCTTGCTTTGCCATTTGTATTTTTTATCATTGCTGTTTGTGTTAATTGTTTTGTGCTGCTGCATTGCCTCATTCTTTAGTTTAGCATCTGAGCTCAGTAGATTTAAGTTAGCTTAAGATGGGGTAGGCTATATGTGAGAACGAGTTGTGATAAATTGGAAGAAATGCATTGAGAAGTTATATGAAAACGATTTGGGTCAAAATGAGTATTGTACAATGAGCCATAATTATTTTGAAAGAAATATGGTTAGAATACAGAAAATAGGTATAGATAGGACTTTTTGGGAATAATGATGAACGAAGGGAGATCTCCAAGGACAAAAAAGGTTTTGTTCACAAAATACTGCAGTACCAAATGTTACACTGAAAACGAACCCTGTCCTTTCCATTGTGTTATCCCCCTATGTGTTTGTGTACCCTTGTGTATATGTTTTCTTCCTGTCTCTGTGTACTGTTTCATAGAATTTTTTTCTCTTCTAATACTAAGCTACATTCACTATGATGAGGAATACTGTTATCCTCAAATATAATTGACATTAATAATATGTTATCTACTTTGTAAAGATGTTTAGACATTTTTTATTCTGTTTTGTTTTAATGCTCATGTGTGAAGTTGATGTTTCAAAAGTTATTCTGATCTTTCATATATTTACTTATGTCATAATTCCTGTAACACTGATGCATATGTCTATTTCTATTCTTTTGTAAAGCCTGTTTTACTACCTATCTTATCTGTATTGTTATGTTCTTTAATGATATATTTTGTACCTTTGTTATTGTATTCCCATGTTATAAAATTGTAATTGACACCAGTTCATCAAATTAAGTAACTTGTAAGTTACATTTCACTGCACACGTTTCTGTTGGTCATAGTATATGGACAATATGTGAGAAGTAGGGACTGATAGTGTTTGCATGTATGTTAATAATTCAGCAAGGGACTGGATAACAACATTGCTGGTTCTAAGGACATTTCAAACAAATTTTTTGTGAGTGGACGAGTGGTGGTTTATGGACTTGCTGTATTCTCCGCAAGACTCTTCGATGGTGATTGTGCACCTGCACAGTCGCAACAGATGGCTGCTGGCCGTCTCTACATGGACTACAGTGTGTCTGCATCTTTGATGGCCCACCGATACCATTATTTCTACAAGGACTGCAGTGGGTCTGCACCTCTGGTGGCCCACCAATACCATTATTTCTACCAGGACTACAGTGGGTTTGCTCTGTGATGACCTACTTGCCAATATTCTTCAAAACTTCAACTGACTCTGCTGTGGGTTTGCTCTGTTGCGGCCCTTTACCTGTCTGCATGTCAAGAGTCGGCACTGTCTTTCCGTTGGAAGGACACCTCTACTTCTTCAAGACTGCATGGAAATCCACTCCTTCCGTGTGCATTCTCTTTTACTGCTGAGACTTTGAGAAAAACACTGCAATTTTATTGTGATGAACGATCAGGACTGTCTTTATGGACTGTGAGAAAATTTTAGCTTTTGACCAACATTGTATCAATAAGTGTGTGCATTTGATATCTTTGTTATTGTAAATACGAAAAAAAATTTCAAATCATTATTGGCCACTGCCCAAAACAATTTGCAAAATTTTTTGTGGGGAGCATGGGGGCTATGTAAGTAGGCTGTTTATGTTTTCTTATTGTCAACGTTACGTAGCGCTCTGTATGAAAATCACTGGCTGTGCTGTGTGCAGTCTGTGGCTAGTTTGCATTGTTGTCTGCCATTGTAGTGTTGGGCAGCTGGATGTGAACAGCGGGTATCGTTGTGCAGTTGGAGGTGAGCCGCCAGCAGTGGTGGATGTGGGGAGAGAAATGGCAGAGTCTGGAAATTTGTAAGACTGGATGTCATGAACTGCTATGTATATTATGATTTTTCAACACTATTAAGTTAAATACATTGTTTGTTCTCTATTAAAATCTTTCATTTGCTAACTATGCCTATCAGTAGTTAGTGCCTTCCGTAGTTTGAATCTTTTATTTAGCTGGCAGTAGTGGCGCTCGCTGTATTGCAGTAGTTCGAGTAACCAATATTTTCGTGACGTAAGTGATTTGTGAAACGTATAGGTTAATGTTAGTCAGGGCCATTCTTTTGTAGGGATTTTTGAAAGTCAGATTGCGTTGCGCTAAAAAAATATTGTCTGTCAGGATAAGCACAGTCTCGTAAAATTGTTCAAAGGGGACGTTTCAATGTAATGTCCACTGTTCAGAGTGCCGTCAATGCGAACAAGAGGTGACCGAGACGTGTAACTAATTTCACCCCATACCATCACGCCGGGTGATTCGCCTGTATGGCGATGACGAATACACGCTTCCAATGTGCGTTCACCGCGATGTCACCAATCACGGATGCTGTAAATAGAACCTGGATTCATCCGAAAAAATGACGTTTTGCCATTCGTGCACCCAGGTTCGTCGTTGAGTACACCATAGCAGGCGCTCCTGTCTGTGATGCAGCGTCAAGGGTAACCGCAGACATGATCTCCGAGCTGATAGTCCATGCTGCTGCAAACGTCGTCGAACTGTTCGTGCAGGTGGTTGATGTCTTACAAATGTCCCCTCTGTTGACTCAGGCATCGAGACGTGGCTGCACGATCCGTTACAGCCATGCGGATAAGATGCCTGTCATCTCGACTGCTAGGGATACGAGGCCGTTGGGATACAGTATAGCGTTCCGTATTACCCTCCTGAACCCACCGATTCCATATTCTGCTAACAGTCATTGGATCTCGACCAACGCGAGCAGCAATGTCGCGGTACAATAAACCACAATCGCGATAGGCTACAATCCGACCTTTATCAAAGTCGGAAACGTGATGGTACTCATTTCTCCTCCTTACACGAGGCACCACAACAACGTTTCACCAGGCAACGCCGGTCAGCTGCTGTTTGTGTATGAGAAATCGGTTGGAAACTTTCCTCATGTCCGCACGTTGTAGGTGTCGCCACCGGCGCGAACCATGTGTGAATGCTCTGAAAAGCTAATAATTTGCATATCACAGCATCTTCTTCCTGTCAGCTAAATTTCGCGTCTGTAGCACGTCATATTCGTGGTGTAGCAATTTTTATGGCCAGTACTGTAGATGTGTGGCCCATATTATTAAGCAGTACCCAACTCGAAAACTGATGAGTGTTTTCGATACAGTAAGTTTTGTAGGTAAAATGCAGCTTCCCAGTATCATACCAATGAACCACAGGTTGCCAATTGCGTTAGCTATCACTGAGTCTATTTGACTGTTGCATTTCATATTCTCTACACATTGCTACTCCCAAATATTTGTGTTACTTTTCATTAACCTTGTAGTCAGGATACCATACTTTTACGTTTCGTGAGTTGCACAATTTTTATTTTCTCTACGATAATAGCTAGCTGCCAGTTTTTCCAATAGGCTGATATTTTGTTGACATGTTATAACCGGATACAACCGAATACTTGACAAGATGAAATTTCCTCATTCACTAGTACATCACCAGCAAAATGCCTGGAATTGAAAATAATACTGTCAGCCAGCTCCTAGGGACTAATAACATGTGGCAAAAGAAGCGAGATCTAATGAAAACTGACTCGAGGCGAATACACTGAAAGGTATAGAAGATGTTCTTTCTGAACGCAGCTCTGCAATATTATCATCTGAAAAGCAGTGAAGGCTTATTCAAAACAGGTAATGAAATTTGACGGAGTCTGATGAGATTCGCTTTGTTACTATCTCTCATTTGAATTTAGAATAGAATCCGAACTCCTTACCTTCGATGAATAGCACTGCCCCTGTTGGCAAGGGAAGCACTGCTAATGCTGCAGCACTGTCAGTATGGATAAGATTTCATCACTACCTATCATGGATCGTACGTCTACTGCAAGACGTCAGTAGAGCAATTTAAGTATTTACACCAAGGCCATGCCATTTTATTGTAATTGTTTTTGTTTACACTTCCTGGCAGATTAACACTGTGTGTCAGACAAGATTCAAGTCCGGAACCTTTCACTAAAGTTGCTCTGTCGGCTGACGTATGTATCTTTTTGTAAAAATTCATTTATTGTGCTGAAATACACTGAATTACAATGTTGTGCAAATGCTGATGCAAAGCGTAACCATTAGCAATATATCCTTCAGATTATTTACATTAAGGAAACAATTAATTTACAAAAAAGTGACAATACCAGTATACATTTTGTATCCACAAGAATAATTTTCTCAACTTGACCTAGGACTTTTATCTATACATATTCCCCTGAATTGTGTAAATTGGCACCATTCACCAAACACATCCTTCTCTTTCACACACACACACACACACATACACACACACACACACACACACACACACACACACACACACCTTAATTCCTTCTCTCCCCCCCCCCCCCCCCCGCACCAGCTCTCACATAAATACACTGTCTATTCTTGAACTTGCAGACTAAGCAGCACTTGTGGACGGCCACATTTCGATTTCTGTACCACACCTGGCGTAAGGCACAATTAAATATGTTCATTTCAAGTAATTCGTCTCCGTCAAAATTTGTACCTAAAACGTGACTGTGAATCTCAAATGAGTGTATGTACAAAAATGAACTTTCGAGGAAGACTGTGACGTTTACCGAGCGAACAATGGTGCCAAGCGTGTCCTAAACTCTACAAACTGTATTTCCTTTTTTTTCCATAATCAACTACTGGTACTAAATAGTACCAAGATTTAAGTGCAACGCTTCAAATACGAGATGTATTCCGAATTTTCAAAGAAAATGCCGGCAAGGTAGCACACAGAGAAGAAAGTTGATTCCATGTCTAAATTGTCTGTAAAACGTATCAAAATATGTAAAAGGTGTTGGTATTTCGAATATAGGCTTACTTGTGTCTGTATTACTCTGATACACCGATCAAACTATGAGCATCTGATGTTTACAGACTTTTTTTTGTAATGCTTCACAAAGGTAGTTTCACCTACTTTTCAAAGTTACCCAACCACTCTAAATTCTAAATTTAGATGGCATAACCAGAAGCGACATCATCATGGTGTTTTTGGAAGTGCTGCTATCTTGGATCTTTTGAGTACATAACAAACCTTGATAGCCGCATCTGATCAGTATTCTGTGGCAATGGATAGTGTTGAAATGGCTTTGTCGAAAGTGCAAAACATATCTCTGCTATTATCGAAGAAGATGAGACTAACTGATCAATTCTTTGGTTTTTGGTTATTATTGGAGAATCTGGACAAGCTTGTTGTTGACAATGGTAACAAACTGCACCAAAAGTGGCATGATCATTGGCAAGAAGAATTTAATTATGCTTACACCCATTATGGAACCATTTTGTGACAACATTGTGGTAGTTAAAAACTGTGATGAATGGGAGTGCCAAGAACAACTGGAGATGGAACAGTCTGTAATGTTAAGGTGCATTTAACAATCATCTATATGGGAAATCCTCCATGACCATCTCTGCAAGGCATAATGTCAAGTCAAAACTAATATTTCTCCTGCATGCAAACAACAATGTGACAGCAAAAGGGACATTGGAAAAAAAAAAAATAGCGAGGCATCACTGAAAACCCTTTTTGAAAAACTCAAAAATTCTGTGGCTTTACTATATAAAGTCGAACTGGCTGACATTCAAACGGCTGTAGAAACGGATACTCTGCCTGGGATATTACAGAAGCTCTGTGCAGACGACTGTTACCTTATGGACCTGCATGTAACAATGGATTTTGCAGGAACTTTAACAAAGTGGATGTGTGTGGTTGGCAAACATCAACACGAATTCTGTGCAGAAGGAGACTACTAAGGAATCAGCACTGTAATTCGAGCGGTTCTAGGCGCTTGAGTCCGGAACCGCGCTGCTGCTACGAATGCAGGTTCGAATCCTGCCTCGGGAATGGCTGTGTGTGATGTCCTTAGGTTAGTTAGGTTTAAGTAGTCCTAAGTCTATGGGACTGACGACCTCAGATGTTAAGTCCCATAGTGCTCAGAAGCATTTGAACCATTTTTTGAGCACTGTGATTGTAATCAGTGATAAGACTGTTGGAATAGACTGTTGAACGTTATGGAGCCCTAGTTGTAGAATAAAGATATATAATACAAAAATATCAAATCACAAGCCCAAATGTGAATAAAGATACCGGTAACCATCTTGTCGCTTTTGTAAGGTGCCCTGAGGTATGTTTATGAGAAGCATTCATACCTTCCTTGGCTACAGAATACGGTATTACCAAACATGAAGCTACGGTTTATAACTACAGAATGGACAAAGAAACAATGTATTGAACAGACTAAACCCTTTCCCCATTAACGAAATTATCCAGTTAATGTCCTATACATATGCTTAGTCATGTTTGTATGCTGTCGTTGTGATGTCACGTGGAATTCATTGACCTGGACTGCATGATTTGACTATCCTAGATGGTGGCTACATACTAACTAGCTGCTCCATTTAAACGGCTGTTAAAATTATGTGCTGTGAACAGCTGTTTCATTTCTGTGGGCAGTATAATAGACAGTATCTTGGATTGTGACAGCTAACAGTCAAGGTCAGAGACTGTGTCTGATGCCGTGATGATGTCATCACAAAGGAGGCGTGGCTTTTGACACACACTAACATTTATATGTGATATCACGAACCTGAGTAAATGTTTTGCTTGTTGGAAATAGTCTCAACTTGCTCCCTAATTCATTTTGCTTGTTGGAACAAGTCACAGCTTGCAGGAATAAGTCTCATCTTCCTTAGTCATACATGCGGCAGCTTGTTACAATTTTAAGTCACAATGGTGAAATATGGGAAAATTTGTTACGATTTTGAGTACAATTGTGAAGTATAGGACAATTTCATGTAACTATTGTGATATATGGGGCGGTTTGTTACAATTTTGCTGCAACACACCATGGATGGGGCAATTTGTGACAGTTTTGGGTAATAATGGTGGTGTATCGGTTTATCTGTGATAATAGGGCACTTCTATAAATCGCCTCAAACGGCTAATTACGTCATTATATGCCCATAACATGCTTTTTACCTTCTTGAAATTAAGTATTCTTTTATAAAAACGGAAATGAAATTCAAATAATTTGAAAGCCCTCTGAAACACTCCATTCAAGTAATGTGATACCTATGACGTCACTGGCTGGCTCGCTGCTCCTACTGTCGTAGAACTAATACACAGTGATGTCTCGTTTTGGAATTTACATTTCAGAAAATGGATTACAAATGATGTATAGTACCACATTGTACAAATACATGCATAAAAACTGCTGAAAAGTTGTTTTGGGGTGTTTCAGAGAATGAGAAGGTGCGTAAACATTGGTTGCATTATACCAGCAAAATGCCACCATGTCGATCCCAAATTCCCTTACTTAACTGAAAATGTCTTAATGTCTTTCACCCTGAAGCTACTTTATTTAAATTACCTCCGAAGTACGCTTTCCCACTGTTACAAAGAACCATAGCGTCAGTCGTCGAAATAAAACTGTTAGTAAAAATTATCGTTACAGCCGCTTTCTTCCACACCATTGTTAGCTTGGTTGGTAGAGTGTTGGACTGTTGAAAATTAAAAGATGATACCCATAGGTCGCTGCTTAGAATCTAGCCTGTATCAATATTTTAACTTATTTATAAAACAAATCGACAGTCCTTTCATATGAAAACCAAATCACAATTACAAAACTTGACCACACCGATTAGAAACAAAGTATTATTGCTTTTCCCTTGGCGTTTAAATGAGTTCACATTTGCAATAGCTGTTGACACTGTCACGTTCAGAAAGGTATTTTCTAGTTAATGTACTGTCCATCTAGGATCCTTATTGTTTAAGCTTTTGAAGTTTCATCTTCTTACATAAGATGAAGTTAAGTTACCTGCATACTGTACATGCTTTATATCTCTCTGTATACAAAACCTCATCGTCCAACACCTCGTTGTACTGTGGGAGTATGGTGATATCTTCACTACTAGCAATGCTTCCCAAGAAAGGTTCAAATGGCTCTGGGCACTATGGGACTTAACTTCTGAGGTCATCAGTCCCCTAGAACTTAGAACTACTTAAACCTAACTAACCGAAGGACATCACACACATCCATGCCCGAGGCAGGATTCGAACCTGTGACCGTAGCGTCGCGCGATTCCAGACTGTAGCGCCTAGAACCGCTCGACCGCTCCGGCCGGCCTTCCCAAGAAAGGTAATTGTTTGTAACACGTTGTCCGTCCATTTTTCAGACTAAGATTAATGTGAAGCTATGTACAATTCATCTCACCATCGAAACAACAGCTATAACGAGTTCTTGTTAGCGCTGTTTTCGTATTTCGTGTAAAACTTTTAAAAATTTATCACCCTTGCAAGATTCGAACCTGTGTTCTCTTATTTGTAGTTACATGCGCCATTCAGTGCGTCAGAGAGCGCGTTTCTGGCGGTACCTTTGCATAGTTCTCGTATAACGGAAATTAGCACTAAGATCTGCCAAGAATAATTTTATTGTGCTTTGGGTCGTATTTCATGACTGATAGGTGACAATCTAGATATAAATTACAGACCCATTTGCAAAAGTTTCACAATTCCTTACTTTTGATTTGGTTTAATGATGTTGCATGGAGTAGGGAAACGATGACCGTCCTTGCACGTATCGCCGCTCTAAATGAGTGGAGCATAAACACATCAACCTTCGTACCGATCTAGGAGGTGCAGTGATTAACATACTTGCCTTGAATTCGGAAGAACGGCGGTTCAAACCTGCGTTCGGCCATCATAATTTAGGTTTTCCATGTTTTCCCTAAATCGCTTCAGGCAAATGCCGCGATACTTCCTTTCGAAAGGGCGCGGCCGACGTCCTGGCCCGTCCTTCCCTAATCCGATGGGACCAATGATCTCGCTGTTTGGTCCCTTCCCCCGAATCAACCAACCAATCAATTTTCGTAAGGTTTCCACTAGCGGCGTTTCTATTGTTACTTAAAAGTTGTAAATCTGTTTTCCATCACTAAATAGCTAAACTGTTTGTAGCAAAAGTACGTAAAACCCTAGTAACTTCAGGTAACACTCCTGTAAAACACACACACACAGATTCGTCTTACACCTAGTCTGTGACGTCATCAGAGCTTCAGCCAACAGCAGAGTCTTTTCGCTCATGTGACCAAATCTTGATCTTCAATGATTTTTAAGCTTTAATTACATAAAAATAAGAGATATTGATCGTAAAAGCGAGCTGAATGTTATAATTACTCTGAATAACAACAATCCTAATTATATTTTTTAAACAGGAAAAAAGCCTATTTTGGATGGTGTGTGAGGTATTTGGTCAGAATTTTTGCTGCAACGTGGCGATGGATGGGACAATTTGTTACAATTATGCTGTAACATTTTGACATGGGGGGGGGGGGGGGGCAATTTCTTACAATTTCATCTAATAATAAAAGAGAGAGAGAGATGAAACTGCTGCCACCCACTGGCAAGTTATGGCACATGAACATGCACACACACACACACACACACACACACACACACACACACACACAGTCAGCTTTTAGTGTTTCAGCGCTACAATGCTATTGAGATCCAGTAGCTGACAAACATTGTCAGGTTATGGTACATATCCTATCACGATGCTTCCAGCGTACAGGTAAACACCATGTCAACTGACCAACGGCAGTCGCTCCATCAACTGGCCATTACTGCCCTATTCTGTAATTCACCCTCACTGTCCTGCTCTGTAAACTGACCATCACTGCCACATACTGTAAATTGAACATCAAAGCCCCACCCAGTAAATTGATGATTACTGTCCTAACCTGTAAAATGCACATCATTTTTCCATCAAATAATTGATGATCATTCCACCATCCTGTAAACAAATTATCATTGTTCCACCCAATAATATAATGGCTACCAACCTGTAAACTGATCACCACTGGGCCACAATAGAATCGGAGGCACTGCTAGTCACCCTGCCAGTTGATCACCATTGCCTGATTGCCCCATCCTGTAAAACTGACTGTGATTGCGTCACCTAATACTATCTATGAATAATGGCAGTCATCCTGTTAACTGACTACAATTGCCCCACTGTAACATGACGATGTATAGGGTAATTTGTTACAGTTTTGCTGTGATAGGGATATGTACATGGAAATATCTTCCTGTTTTTGTTATACCAGGGACAATTTGTTACTATTTCGTATAATAATGGTGATGTACGGGGCAATTGGTTATAATTTTGTAAGAGGCAATTTATTACCGTTTAGCTGTAAAATAGCGATGTATGGGACGGAGAGTCATTTAGTATCCACTGTGCGATAGTATAAGTTAGCATTATCAGCAGAAGATGACAAATGCTTTATGCTGCAAAATAAGGTTAGTACTTAAGCATGGCGTCACGAAGATGGTAGGTTGACGTTGAAAGTGCGTGGCTGAAAACATTGCAGCCAACAATTGTCTCTGATGTGAATGAACATTACTACTGTTGAAATGTCATGTTGTTTCCACTGTGGATGGCATAAGTCAGCATAATCAGCAGAAAATAACAAACGTTTTGTCTGCGAGACGTAGTTAATACCCTAGAACAAGACACTATATTTTTTGGCTGGCTTTGACATTAGTTTATTATTTATTATTTACTTTAGTATAAAGATCAAACTATTTGCGTCGATAAGTGCACTTCAGGCTGCGAGTTAGATCAGCAGTAGTGTTCATGCGTGTTTTGTAATGTTCTAGAACATATCTTTACGTATTCTAGCTTCTTTCATGTTTGGTTCATTTTCAAAAGGGAACAGTAGCCTGTTTGTATTTGCGGCTGCTAGATGGCATTCGTGGTGTAATGTTCACCTGCCCGCCACTGCTAAAGCGGGCGCCTCAGTCTGATGCTACCGTAGCTCCGCGCATGTGAGCAGCCCATAGTGGCTTGCCTTTTATGTATATTATGCTTTACAAATTTGGTGACTAAAGCTTTATCGCTTGCTTTTCAGTTCAATACGTGACATGTAAGTCTCTTTCTTTTTTGAAACTTCCTGGCAGATTAAAACTGTGTGCCCGACCGAGACTCGAACTCGGGACCTTTGCCTTTCGCGGGCAAGTGCTCTACCATCTGAGCTACCGAAGCACGACTCACGCCCGGTACTCACAGCTTTACTTCTGCCAGTACCTCGTCTCCTACCTTCCAAACTTTACAGAAGCTCTCCTGCGAACCTTGCAGAACTAGCACTCCTGAAAGAAAGGATATTGCGGAGACATGGCTTAGCCACAGCCTGGGGGATGTTTCCAGAATGAGATTTTCACTCTGCAGCGGAGTGTGCACTGATATGAAACTTCCTGGCAGATTAAAACTGTGTGCCCGACCGAGACTCGAACTCGGGACCTTTGCCTTTCGCGGGCAAGTGCTCTTTTTTGTATTTCTAGCTGGCACTTACACCTTAATTTTTTTTCTTTCCTGTGATTTTGTAATTATGTTATAGGCCAGTTTGAAAGTTTTATTTCTAATGAAGGCACTCATAGCAGTGTCGAAACCTGGATCAAAAGACTCCTTTTTTGCGACCGAGGACTGCTATTGCTGTTAATTTTAATTTACCTAGCGCCTAAATATCAGCAAGATCCGGATAAACTGCGATATGCTGCATGCTAAGAAGCATGAACAAAACCAAATACAGATCTCGCCTCACTTCCGTCAACTACAGGAGCGGCGCACCAGCACTCTATTAGAGTTTCTTTACAAGTATATTAATTTTAGTTATTTGGTGTTTTTATGTAACGCGTTTTGTAACACCATTTCTTATTTCATACAGGTGTTTGGTTACTTATTTACAGGTACTACAAAGGCTCAATAATCGCCTAGCGCAAAAAAGGTGGGGACGGAACAGAAGGGAGTATGGATTGCTCTACCCAGTGACATCTAAAGCCCCAGTAGCACCTGAAGCTATACTGAACAACATCTCCTGCCGGTGTTCCAAGGCGTTGTTGTTGTTGTGGTCTTCAGTCCTGAGACTGGTTTGATGCAGCTCTCCATGCTACTCTATCCTGTGCAAGCTTCTTCATCTCCCAGTACCTACTGCAACCTACATCCTTCTGAATCTGTTTAGTGTATTCATCTCTCGGTCTCCCTCTACGATTTTTACCCTCCACGCTGCCCTCCAATACTAAATTGGTGATCCCTTGATGCCTCAGAACATGTCCTACCAACCGATCCCTTCTTCTAGTCAAGTAGGAGACTATGTGAACGTCGAAAACCCGGAATTACAAGTTCCATGGTTTGCGGCACATGGCATGGTATGTGTACGAATGGTGCACCGTTCCTCGACATACTAGATGATAATACAACTGTTCATTTAAGAAATGCACCCATTCAAGATAAAATATCATTTTATAGTAACTAATGCAGATTCTCTATTGTTTCAAACATCAATGGGAATTACACATTTTATACCACTACTTTTAATAATTTGTGTTTTTCCATTCCATGCAACGTGGAAACTTATTAGTTCGAGAGGAAAAATGAAAAGGACCTTTTTTGTAGGAAATTAAAAGTAGTTTAATTTTTTACTGGGAAATATTTTCAATAGAAGCCGTGGTTTTGAAACTAGTCAAGAAAAATGTAAAAAGGTGACCTTAAAACGCCACCCAACCCCAGTACTCACACCCCACAGTTGGTGATTTTCAGTATGTTTTTCATGAGACTCTACCATACCACTGCACAAAAATTTGCGACTGTCCCTCCCGCCGGAGGTTCGAGTCCTCCCTCGGACATGGGTGTGTGTGTGTTGTTCTTGGCATAATTTAGTGTAAGTTAGTTTAAGTGGTGTGTAAGTTTAGGGCCCGAGGACCTCAGCAGTTTGGTCCCTTAGGAATTCATACACATTTGAACATTTGCGACTACACGAATTTTTCGCCTAATTTTCCTTCGCTGATTAGACTAAAATGTTCGTGCGCAAACTTCGAAAAAAAGCAAAAAGTTATTGTTTTCGCTAAGATACGTGACTGCAGCGCTGTTGAGAAAGCACAAGTGATAGCAAGAGAGAAGCATTCACAGACAAAAATAGAAAGAGCTATTGCTTTGCAATACAAAGTATTCTCGACCCTTGGCGGAAAACAACCTCAACCCGTCGTCAATATGTCGGCAACTACGTACAGCAGCATGCAACATCAGCTATATTGCCCCGGTAGACTGCAAAATTGCATAGTATTACACCCACATTGCAGTGATGTTGATGGCAACCACATTGCGGCCAAATATTGCAGTAAAATTTGGTCCATGTAGATCAGCGGTTCCCAACCTTCTGAGACTGTAATACCTGAGTATAATATGATGTAAGATTTGGAATGAAAATTTTCTTTGAATTTTTAAAATGACGAAATATTAATTATATTTATTTTTATAGATGTTTTATTGTACCACTGAACCATTAACTAATGACTCAACGAGAAAATTCGTCTCGCTTGTTGTCAACAACTGAATGTTAACATATTTCTCTTTATCAGAAAAGCTTCTCATGGTATTATCAATCTGCATTTTATTTCTACTCTGTTTATGCCATTGTCAGTGTTTGATGTCCAGCTAGCAAAATTCGTCTGCTTCTTTAAGTGTCTCATTTCCTGTCCTATCTCCCCTGCCATCAGCCGACAAAATTCGAGAATACCCAATGATCCTTGTTTTGATTTTCTTGGCGTTGAACTTCTTTTCAAGATACTGTCCATTCTATTCAGCTGATCCTCCAAGTGTTCAAAAATGTGTGTGAAATCTTATGGGACTTAACTGCTAAGGTCATCAGTCCCTAAGATTACACACTACTTAACCTAAATTATCCTAAGGTTAAACACACACACCCATGCCCGAGGGAGGACTCGAACCTCCGCCGGGACCAGCCGCACAGTCCATGAATGCAGCGCCCTAGACCGCTCGGCTAATCCTGCACGGCAATCTTCCAAGTCCTTCGCCGTTTCTGATAGAGTTATAAACACTGCGGCAAAGCTTAAAGTTTTCATTTCACATCTCTGATATTTACTTCTTTTCCCAATTTAAAGCCGGCCGATGTGGCCTTGCGGTTCTAGGCGCTTCAGTCTGGAACCGCGTGGCCGCTACGGTCGTAGGTTCGAATCCTGCCTCGGGCATGGATGTGTATGACGTCCTTAGATTAGTTAGGTTTTAGTAGTTCTAAGTTATACGAGGGTTGCCCAGTAAATAATGCCCCATATTTTTTTTCTCCAGAAGTATTTATTCCACAACAATCAAATTTACATATGTGAAAGACTGATGTTTTGTCTACTTGCTTTATTTTTCCACATAATCTCCTTCAAGTTCGACGGCCTTTTTCCAGCGAGACACAAGAGCGTGTATTCCCTGCCGGTAAAAATCTTTATCTGCCTACGGAGCCAGGTTGTCACTTCGTGAATCACTTCTTCGTCATCGGCAAAACGTCTTCCACGAATGAAATTCTTCATTGGCCCAAACAAGTGAAAGTCTGAAGGAGCCAAATCGGGGCTGTAGGGTGGATGGGGTAACACTATCCAACCCAGTTTCGCGATGTGTTCACAAGTCCTCAAACTTGTGTGAGGACGAGCGTTATCATGCTGAATCAAAACATCCTGTGGGTTAACATGACGCCCAAGGCGCCGGAAGCGCTGCTTAAGTTTGTCTAATGTTTTGACATAAGCCTCTGAATTAATGGTACTGCCTTTTAGCATCACATCAATGAGAATTACGCCCTCGCAATCCCAAAACACAGTCATCATGACTTTTCCGGCTGAAGGAACTCTTTTGAATTTTTTCTTCTGTGGAGAATAAGCATGACGCCATTCCATCGATTGTCTTTTTGTTTCGGGCTCAAAATGATGCACCCAAGTTTCATCACCTGTCACAATCCGTGACAAAAAGGCCTCCCCGTCAACGTGAAAGCGTCGCAACAAATCGAAAGAAATGTCTTTTCTTTGGGATTTGTGATCGACAGTAAGACACCGAGGAACCCATCTTGCACACACTTTTGAGTATCCAAGCTGATTGATAATCACATCCACACTTCCTTTGCTTACTGACAACTCCAGTGCCAATTGTCGAGTCGTAATGCGTCGATCCCGTCGAATGAGAACATCAGCCCGCTGCAACATGTCAGGCGTGACAGCCGTGGGAGGCCTTCCCGACCGCGGCAAATCTCGGAGCTCCGCAGCACCGCCCTCTGATGCTTTCACCCTCTGTGCCCAGCGACCAACAGTACTCCTATCGACTGCAGATGTTCCGTAGACGTGGCACAAGCGTTTATGAATATTGCCCACGGTTTCTTCCTCTGCTACGAGAAATTCAATCACTGCACGTTGTTTCTGACGGATGTCACTTGCAGACGCCATTTTAGAACATTCCTACACCACCGCTCTCTGTCGGAGGAAATTTAAACTTTGCGTACACACGCGGGAAACTTCAAATAACTCGCACCTAAAGTGTCACATTTCTAATATTTTTTATTTCGGAGAAAAAAAATATGGGGCATTATTTACTGGGCAACCCTCGTAGGTGACTGATGACCTCCGATGTTAAATCCCATAGTGCTCAGAGCCATTTGAACCATTTTCTTCCAGTCGGTCACAGGAAATTGAACGTGATATAACGTGCGTTCAGCGCGACTATAACGCCAAACAGGGCTGGCCCCGCAACACCTGGCGACCTGGCAGTAGATGGAACGGGAAAAGGCAGCATGTGTCAATAAGTTAGCAATTAGGTAGTCTGTCGTTGTGTTCTTCATTACTACACGGCTCAGAGACAACATTCGGATGACTTCACACAGGGGAAGAATCTTCGGGAAACTGGAAGAAGACGAAATGTGACGAGTATAATTCAGGAGTTTGATATGGTTCACAGCATTGATTGACGCGCATGGGGGGAGTGTTCCGAACCACAGCCACTGCTGCCCGAAGGAGAGTAGGTGGCTGATCTCGACCAACAGCAGTAGCACTGCTACATTGTGCAACAGGCAAGGAAGGAACCACGCCAAACGGAGGACGCATTGCAACCACATTTAACAGGACTTCGAGGCACGAGATCTCACGCTCCATAGTGGCACGGCGGCGGCATGGGAGTGGTCTCTTGGCCCGACGACCAATACGTTGTGTTCCGTTGACACCCGCACATCGGCGCCACCGTTTGCGATGGTGCCAAGAGCGTAGGTACTGGAACGACGCCGGCCGCTGTGGCCGAGCGGTTGTAGGCGCTTCAGTCCGGAACCACGCGGCTGCTACGATCGCAGTTTCGGATCCTGCCTCGGGCATGGATTTGTGTGATGCGCTTAAGTTAGTTAGGTTTAAGTAGTTCTAAGTCTAATGGACTGATGACCTCAGATGTTAAGTCCCATAGCGCTTAGAGCCATTTGTACCATTTTTGAACTGGACCAACGACGAGTGGGTTCACGTGCTTTTATCAGGTGAGAACAGATCCAGTGTGAGTAGTGATTCTGGACGTACCCCCCATATGGCGAGACGTGGGAACACGCTTTGCAACCAGAAACATTGTCGAACATGATCCTTTTGGTGGTGCGGCTGTCATATTGTGGGGAGGCCTAATGTTGCATGGGTGTACTGATCTCCAAATATTCGAACATGGTACACTGTAGGCGCTGTGGGCGAGCGGTTCTAGGCGCTTCAGTCTGGAACCGCGCGACCGCTACGGTCGCAGGTTCGAATCCTGCCTCGGGCATGGATGTGTGTGATGTCCTTAGGTTACTTAGGTTTAAGTAGTTCTACGTTCTAGGAGACTGATGACCTCAGATGATAAGTCCCATAGTGCTCAGACCCATTTGAACATGGTACACTCACCAATAAACATTATCGTGATACTGTACTCCTTCCTCACATAGTCTTTTCAGGGGTGCCTTCGGTGCTGACTTCATTTTTATGGATGACAATGCGCGACCGCATCGAACAGTGCAAGTGGAGGAACTCTTGGAATGAGAGGATATTCGGCGAATGGACTAGCCTGCCTCTTCACTCGACTTAGATCCCATCACGCACGTGTGGGATGCGTTGGAAAAACGTGCTGCAGCGCATTCACATGCACAACGACCATCAAGCAATGTCAACCGCGCAGGTGGGGAAAATGGAAGGTTCTACCACAGTAACTCCTTACCAACCTTAAGGCCAGTGTGGGAGCCCGCTGCATATCATCCATTGCCGTCCGTACTCCTCACACATCTTCTACAACCTTCCTTAATACCCAAGGGACCATCTTAAATCGTTGTGACTTTACTGTAATTATTGTCTTTGATAAAAGTATAATTTCTGTTCGTCTGATTGCGTATTTCTTCGAGTTACCTCCTGCAGTATACTGTAATAGTTCTTTCTATTTACAGCCCAAGTTCCATATATCTATGTTACTTGGCAGTGATACATCACGCGAAAGTTAACTTCGTTCTTATGTTTTGCACACCAGTATAGTTGTGAATCTTTTCGTGATCTTAAGAGATAGAGGAAAAAATGTATCTCACTTGAACGACAAGTCATTTTTTTTTACACTTTACTTCTGCCCTTCTGCATCTGGCAGATAGCATTTACAGTACAGTTATTTTTCTGATTCCTCTTTGATCAATGGAAACCAGTGCGCTAGTCCCTGGATTAACACGTAATGCCTGCGATGTGGTGCTTCCTCCAGCAGAGAGCGAGCGAGCGATAGAGAGAGAGAGAGAGAGAGAGAGAGAGAGAGAGAGAGAGAGAGAGAGGGGGGGGGGGGGGGGGCAGAGATGACAAGCACGTGGAAACCAATAGTTGTCAATGGGTCGTACGCCCCCACGAGGCAACTTGGCGGCCACCTCTGTCTCGTCCCGTCGTGTTTCCTGTTAGCAGTTCGGCACGAGGCCCCGTCTGCCATCCTCCACATTAATCTCTGTGTAGCCACACCCCGATCCCCGGCACAGTGGCGCTTTGCGCTCTCTCGTCACGTTCTGTGCTGGCTGAGGGGAGAGGAGGGGTTAATCGGGTTCCGCTCCCCTGTCCCTCAGAGACACACTCAGCCCTCTGACCCGCAATACAGCGCGGCAGCTTCCGCAACCTCAGTACTGCGCACAGCCAGTTATACTACAGTCTGCCACCCTCACAGAGGTGGAAGCGTGGGTGCGGAACCGGCGAACTCTGCTACTCATCTCGTATTCACGTGCTGTCTGTAGCATAGGTCATCATCTCTATCAGCCACTTGACGACCACTGCTAGATAAAGGCCTTCTCTACACATCTCCATGCACTGTACTCAACAAACAAGTATACGCATCCACGTCGCTCTGTGTGTTTTTTGACGTCATGTATACTCACTTCCCAGTGGGTCGTCGATTCGGTAATTTCTTATTTCTTGGAAATCCGCTGGCCGGAGTGGCCGAGCGGTTCTAGGCGCTATAGTCTGGAAGCGCTCGACCGCTAAGGTCGCAGGTTCGAATCCTGCCTCGGGCATGGACGTGTGTGATGTCCTTAGGTTACTTAAGTTTAAGTAGTTCTAAGTTCTGGGGGACTGATGACCTCAGAAGTTAAGTCCCATAGTGCTCAGAGCCATTTGAACCATTTTTTTTTTTTTTTTTGAAATCCAGCAAACAGTCCTTTGCTCCATCTACTATTCATTCGCCTTATTATTATACGTTCTCCTGTCTCTCCCAGTAACTCCCATCAAGCAAAGCCTATCTTCGAAATTTTTTCAGATCCAGTGAAGATGTCTCATGGTCATAGGTCAATCTGGTACTAAACGCAGATTCTAAACTTATCTTTTCAGACTAATGATAGTTGGTAAGAAAGCCCCCCGTGGGACAAAAAACCCACACCTATTTTTGAAGCGATTGCCATCGATTCATGAGTTGACCACCAGATGGCACATTTGTCTTATTTTAACATAATGTTCCATGAAAATCCGTCCTGGCAGGTCGCTCTAGAGGTGAGAAAATGTGATAAGTCCGTATTTTACTATTTACATGTAAGTTTACTGATGTTTTATTTGAACATTGCACAACATAAGGTCTGAAAAGAAGAATCAACAAATTATTCGCTGATACTATTGCATTTAAGCTTCAATTCCGAGTGTAAATAATTGTTCCAGTTGGTCCCCAAAATCAGCAATGGCGCATTTGTCAGAAAATGGCGAAATGGGGCAAATCCCCGCAGCTCCAACAATGTTACGACATTTCTTCAATGATAACCTCCTACAAAAGATGACAACACACAATACATGCGAGTATCTAAAATAAAGATTTTGGATTAACTTTCTAGGAAAGCATTGCAATCTATGCCTCTAACGTCGACACCCAATAAAGAACGAATGGAAGAAGAAAGCATGGGAAATGAAAAGCTTGCTACTTAGGAAAGACCAGCCAAAGAAAGAAAACTATGTGCTACAGAAACATAAATGTTAAGAAAGAAAGAAACCTCAAACAGATAGTTATCTTCAGACTCAGATTCAGATTTCTCAGTTCATGACAGCAACTAAGGTATAGTTAGGGAAGGCTCTTTGGCGAAGAAGCGTGCGCAGACGGAGAACAAGAGCTTGGAACTCAAAGGAAGAATCATAGAACGTTACAAAGTGCACTAATTATTTGGTGGAGAAGAAAGTATTTACGGAAAACCTACCACCACAGATGTCAGTATTGACAACTCATCTTGCCACCCCCCGCCAAAAAAAAAAATGGCATATTTCAGAGCGATGGTACACCGAATTAAAAAGTACCAATGAGTGACACAGACCAACAAAATGAAATCAGTATAATTAAAACAGTTGCTTATAATAATGGATAAAACCCATATTAATAGAAAAACTCTACAACAAAATGCAAACAAAAACCACAGATCCACTTCACAGCAATCCACACAATATGCATTACAAGCCAAATCAGGTTGCTACAGAAGCCAAACCTAAATATGATACTCTCCCATACATAGGCCCACTATCATACCAAATAGCAAACCTATTTAAAAAGAAAAATATCAAAATCAGATTTTCCACAAATAATAAATTACAACAAAAAGTAACCCATGATGTAAATACCGCCAAGAGTCCCTACCGTAAAACAGGAATATACAAACTCAAATTCGATACATGACCAAAATTCTACATCGGAAAGACAGGAAGAAGTTTTGAAATTAGATACAAAGAACACATCGATGCTTTAAGGCTTGGAAACTTGAACAAATCTGCATTTGCAGCCCATATTGCTGAAGAAAACCATTCAGTGAGAAACATTGAAAACAACTTAAATATTTTACATCTAGCAGAAAAAGGAGCCACTATGAATATATTAGAAGAAATACAAATATACACACACAAAAACAGCACCCCAGACTATATCCTTAATGAACTATCCGAGTTAGCTAACACCCCTTTCCTGAAAAATTTCCAAAAATTATTTTCCGCCCTCCAAAGCAAATAATATTTCTACGCCTATCTGCAGATCAAGTAGCAAATTTAAATGTTACTATAATTCTCATGATGATAAATGTAAATAAATAATGTACTGTTTTACCTATAAAGTACTAAAAAATGGAACAACTTTATAATTAATGTAACAGTATCCGCTCAAAAACTTACAAAATCAATGTCTCTCTCTTTGTACTAGCGTAAAAGGTGTTTCAGTTACCTAAGTGAATATATGATCTTCTTCCAAACATAGGACATCTTCAAATGTTACGATGTATCATAGAATCTTTGATACTCATATGTTTGTAAGCACTTTGTGTGTATCAAAACATGTGGTTCGTGGTAGAAATCTTTTCTGTGACAAATCTAAAGTGTTCAGTGAGAAAAATTTACGTGTGCAACGATAAGAATGCAGTGGGAATGTATTGACATCTGTTGGAGGAATGTTATGAAAACAAACACTCCAAACCGACGTTTCACGTAAGTCAGATCCAATAAAAATCTGTAACGCAACCATCTGTGTGTGGCGAGTTTATAATTCTTTATTATTTATATTTTAGGACAGTTAATCTGTAAAAAAGCACCACATGTTGTAAGGAAGGCGTGTAAACCGTCTAAAGATGAATCATAACGATTCGAAACCGGTAACGGTACACTTTGAATAAAGGAACTGAAAGTAAATTTGTGGCTGGTAGCTGTCCCAACACCATCAACATTTGTCTGCATCTACATGTACATTCACACTCCGCGAGCCACCTGACGGTGTGTGGCGGAGGGTACTTTGAGTACCTCTATCGATTCTCCCTTCTTTTCCAGTCTCGTATTGTTCGTGGAAAGAAAGGTTGTCGCTGTGCCTCTGTGTGGGCTCTAATCTCTACATAGTGCTGGAAGAAAACTTATATCTTATATCCTTGTCTTCGAATAACAGCCACGGTCTCCAACCACGTCATCATATGAGAAAATTGCAAGTAGGAAGTATTATTCTTGTATAAGTATTTTTTAGTACTGTGTTTAAAATTAACGTGGACTTTCAGTTCAATAGTGTGTTGGGTAACTTGGATACAATACAACAATTTTGCAAAGGTTAATTTCAAATGTTTTATTACGTAGTCATCGATTTTTCCCATGTTTATCTCTAATGGGAAAAGGCCAGCACCGCTGTGCTTCAGCCCGTTTAGTGGTGTGAAATCCCGCAATTTTTGTTTTAGCTAATTTATAAATTTCTCTGTAATTAATAATCAAACAGAGCTGGAAATTAAATGGGGTATAGGTAACAACCCAACCTATGTTGAAATCGCGGAATCTGCCAATTATTGAGCACAATATTACAAAAGCCGAAAAATGCACGGCTTTACCCCCACCTACGCTACTGCTATCTTCAGTTATCTGTAGACGCAGAGGTAACTAAGGAATAGGTCTAATAACAATAACAAACTAGCAATGCACTTCAAATACTATGAATATCACATTGAACGTACTACCGTAATCAGAATAAACGAAGCCAAAACTCAGCAAAATAGTGCAAGTTCATATGCCATCTAGCTTCGCAGATAACGATGAGATTGAAACAATGAGTGACGAGATAAAAGAACTTACTCAAATGAGGGAGACGAAAATATAATTGTGATGGGCGAGTGGAACTCCATGCTAGAAAAAGAAAGCGCAGGGAAAATGTGCGGAGGGGAAATGAATGAAAGAAGATGCCGTTTGGCACAATTTTACACAGGTAGAATTTAATCATCGTTAACACTTGGTTTCAGAATCATTTAGAAAGTTGTATACAGGAAAAAAACCTGGAAAAATATAAGGCAAGGAAGAGATTTCAAAACCACACTTTGAACGGAAAAACGCTGCCAGAGCCAGATGAGGACTCTGATTATAATTCATTGGTTATCAGCAAAAGATTAAAATTGAAGAAGTTGTAGAAACGAAGGAAATTAAGATGGGACCTGGATAAATGAAAAGAACCGCTGCTTGTTGAGAGCCAACTCGTGACTGAAACAGTGGAAAAGAATGCAAAAGAAGGTTAATGGGTAGCTTTGACATATGAGATAGTGAAGGCAGCATAAGATGAAATTATCGGCAAACAAGGTCCAATGTAAATTCTTGGATAGCACACAACATATTGAACTTCATGACGAAAGCAAAATATATAAAAAATTTTGCAAAGAAATCAGGCAAAAGGGAATATAGATAATGAGATTGACAGAAAGTGCAAAATCAAGGAAGGGCTACAGGGGAAATGAAAGACCGTAGAAGCATGAATTACTAAGAGAAATATAGATGCCTCCTACACGAAAATTAAAGAGGCCTTTCGAGGAAAGAGGAACGGCTGTACAAAAGTAAAGAACTCTGGTGATCATTCATTACCTAGCAAAGAACGGAAGGCCGAAATGAGGAAGAAATATATAGAATGACAGTATAAAGGAAATGAAGATAATGTTATTGAAAGAGAAGAGAAGTTGATGAAGATTGAGCTACGAGTTGTGACACTACAAATAGAAACACCTAAGTCGAAACAAAGCATCTGAAGCAGACGAAATTTCCTTAGAATTAAAGAGATTCTTACGTGGACGCACCATGACAATGTCATTACACCTGATGTGCAATATACCTGTATATTTGATAGACGAAAAATTTCAGAGCCGGCCGCTGTGGCCGAGAGGTTCTAGGTGCTTCAGTCCAGAACCGCGCTGCTGCTACGGTCGCAAATTCGACTCCTGCCGCGGGCATGGATGTTTGTGATGCCCTTAGGTTAGTTAGGTTTAAGTAGTTCTAAGTCTAGGGGACTGATGACCTCAGATGTTAAGTCCCATAGTGCTTAGAGCCATTTGAACCATTTAAAAATTTCACATTTCAAGGAGAATGTAATACCGTAATCCGCTTTGCAAAGAAGTTGTTAGTTTAATACTTCATGGTCGCAAAATACTGACACGAATAAATTATTTACAGTAGAATGGGAATACTGGTGTTAAATGCAATGCTGGCCTCACTAATAATCTCTGAAGATGAAATTCTGAAAATGGCAGGGATAAAACAGAGAGCGAACATTATTCACACACAGTATGGTGGCTTGCGGAATGCAGATGTGTAACTTGTACAGAAACCGGGCTGCAGTTATTGTAGTCGCAAGACATGAAAGGGAAATCTTAGTTCAGAAGAGAGTGACACGTAGTTGTAGTTTGTCCCCCATGTCGTTCATACTTCAGGGACTCACACCTAGTGAGTACGTGCCTGGCGACCACGGGGTCCCGAGCTGAGTGCTGGCATTGCTTCCACTTACTTATGCCAGGCTCCTCACTTTTATCTTTCCTATTTGGCCACCCTCGGCCAACTCTTGTTCTTTTCCGACCCTGACGCTATAAGGTTTCGAGGGCTAGGGGTCTTCCATTTCCAACCTATACTTCTACTGAGCCGAATATCTCCCGGGATAAGGAGATTACCTTTTATCAATTGCCAACGGCCTTCTAGGAGGGCGGATGAGCGGCTAGAAGGAAGGGCACTCTCTTGCCCTTGGGGTGGGAAACTGCTCCTAAAGGCGGAGGAGCCACAAGGTGACCAACGGCATAGAATGGAGAAGGCAACGGGAAACCACTCCATTAAAGACCCGGGCGGGTATCCTACGTATCAACAGCTTATGATGGAAAGCTCTTTGGTTAAATTCTCCGGAGGTAAAATAGTCCCCCATTCGGATCTCTGGTTGGGGACAACTAAAGAGATACCAAAATCCAAAAGCATTAATGTAAGAAGGATAGCAACATGGAACGTCAACTCATTTCTTAAATGTGGTAAACTGGAAAACTTGAAAATGGATATTGATGTACTGGGAGTCTCAGAAATGAGATGGCCAAACGCTGGCGACTTTTGGTCAGGGGATTACAGAATCATACACACTGGAACAGCACAAGACAATCCCGGGATTGCAGGAGTGGGAATTATCCTCAGTAAATAGATGGGGTTAAGAGTAAAAGGATTTGTTCAACATAGTGAGAGGATAATTTATGTCCGATTGGAAACTAAACCAAGAGACACAATCATAATCCAAGTATACATGCCAACTACGAGGCACGAGGATGATGAAATCGACATGATGTATGACGACCTTGAAGAAGTAATTGGCAGAATTAAAGGAGCTGAAAACCTTGTCATCATGGGAGATATGAATGCCGTTGTTGGGGAAGGTAAAGAAGAGGATGTGGCAGGGAATTTTGGATTAGGATTAATAAATGAAAGAGGGGATATACTTGTAGAATTCTGCCAAAGAAATAAACTTTGCATTGCAAATACCTTCTTTAATAATCATCCAAGAAGAATATATACTTGGAAAATGCCTGGTGACATTAACAGATATCAAATTGACTTCATATTAGTGAAGCAAAGAATTTAAAAACCAAGTTAAGGACAGCAGATCATATCCAGGCTGTGATGTGGAAAGTGACCACATACTCGTTATGATGACGACTGAACTAAAATTCAAGAACATTAAAAAAAGAAGTACATGTAAATGGGATTTAACAAACCTGAAAAACGAAAATACACTGAAGCACTATCAACTAGAAACAGACAAGAAAACAAATACACAGGCCTGCAATGACATCCAAAGCAGCTGGGAAAAAATAAAAACTGGTATTTTAGAAGCAGCAGAAGAAGTAATAGGAGAACAAAGGACAGAGAAAAGAAAGGAATGGATCACTAATGACCTACTAAATATGATGGAAGAAAAAAGGAAATTAAAAAATTCTGTGAAGAAGGAAGTCCAAGAGAAATACAAGAGTCTGAAAAACAGAATCAATAGAGAGGCAAAACAAGCAAGAGAAAAATACCTTGATGATCTCTGTATTTCAGTTGAGGACAACATGAGCAAGGGAAATATCGACAAGGCCTATAAATGTGTGAGATATTGCTTTGGAGACAGAAGAAACAAGTGTAGGGCTGTGATGGATGAAAATGGCAATATGTTGGATGACGATGATGAAGTTGAAAAAAGATGGAAACAATATATAGGAAAACTGTACAGCGGACCAGACCTGTCTGAAAACATCATGGAAGAAGAAACAGAAGTAGATGCACACAACATAGGTGAACCTATATTAAAGGAAGAGTTTGAACTAGCTCTGAAAAAAATTGAAAAACAACAAATCGCCTGGTAGAGACAACATCCCAGCCGAACTTCTGAGATCTGGAGGAGCAAAACTGAATCAGGAGTTGTATAATCTTGTTTTCAACATGTACGAGCAGGGTAAAATTCCTACAGACTTTGAGAAAAACATCATGATCCCCATTCCAAAGAAGGCAAATGCTACAAAATGTGAAAATTATAGGACGCTCAGCGTAGTTACGCACGCCTCTAAAATATGAACCTCAATTATCCTAAAACGCATAGAACAAAAAGTCGAAGCTACACTCTCCGAAGACCAGTTTGGATTCCGGAAAGATAGAGGAACCAGAGAAGCAATATTTGCTCTAAAACTAATAATAGAGAAACGACTACATTAGAACCTGAAAACATACATAGCTTTCGTAGATGTAGAGAAAGCCTTTGATAATGTTAAATGGGATAAGATGTTTGAGGTACTCAAAAAAGTAGGAATAGACCATAAAGATAGAAAAATGATATGGAACCTGTACAAAAACGAGACAGCAGTTATCCGTGGACGGACAAAACAAGAAGAGGTGCAGATACGGAAAGGTGTCCGACAAGGTTGCGCACTATCCCCTGTTATCTTTAACGTATACATTGAAGAGGCACTGAAAAAAGTTAGGGAAAATACACAGACAGGTGTAGTAATTCATGGCCAACGAATAGATATGATAAGATATGCCGATGCTATAGCTGTCCTGGCTGAAAGTGAAGAAGATCTTGTAGTCCTACTGAATAGAATGGATAAAGTTATGGGTGAAGAATATCATACGAGAATTAATAAAGCAAAAACAAAAGTAATGGCATCCGACAAAAAAGATCAAGTGAAAGTCCAAGTTCATGTAGGCATTGAACAAGTTGATAAATTTACTTATCTTGGCAGTAATATTACCAGGGATGGAAGGAGCAAGGCAGAAGTGAAAAGTAGAATAGCTCAAGCAAAGGCTGCTTTTAACAAGAAGAAAAACATATTAACATCTAAGAGCATCAGCCTTGAATTCAGGAAAAGATTTTTGAAACCATATCTGTGGAGTGTGGCATGCTATGGGTGTGAAACATGGACTCTCGGGACAGAGGAAGACCAGAAGCTAAATTCTTTTGAAATGTGGTGCTATAGACGCATGCTCAAAATAAAATGTATCGACAAGGTCACAAACGAAGTGGTTCTGGAAAGAGCAGGTGAGAAGAGAAGCTTCTGGAGTTTCATTGTTAAAAGAAGAGTGCAATTTACAGGCCATCTATTAAGACATTAAGGACTCCTGAACACAATCATAGAGGGATATGCCGAGGGAAAAAGACCAAGAGGAAGACCCTGACTAAGGTACATGGATCAAATCGTGAAAGATGTGGGATGTAACACCTATAAAGAAATGAAGAGAAAAGCTGAAAGACGCACAGAATGGAGACAAGCTGCCATTGTAGCTGTTGCAAACCAATCCTTGGATTGACCACTACAGAAGAAGAAGAAGTTGTTCATACTACACAATGGGCCAGCAGTAAACAAAACTAAAGAGAAATTTGAATAGGGACTTAAAGTTCAGGGAGAAGAGTTAAAAGTTAGAGGTTTGCTGACGACAATCTGTCAGGGACGACAAAGGACTTAAAAGAGCAGTGCCTTATAGAGACAACAGGTGAAACAGTGCTACTGGAAAGCAGTCGTGTTCAAGTAGGCGATGCTGAGTGCATTAGATTAGGAAAAGGGACATGAAAAGTGGTAGACGAGTTTTGCTATTGGGGCAGCAAAGTATCTGAGAACGGTCGAAGTAAAGGTGATATAAAATTGGATTGGATTGTTTGGGGGAAGAGACCAAACAGCGAGGTCATCGGTCTCATCGGATTAGCGAAGGACAGGGAAGGAAATCGGCCGTGCCCTTTCAAAGGAATCATCCCGGCATTTGCCTAGAGCGATTTAGGGAAATCACGGAAAACCTAAATCAGGATGGCCGGACGCGGGATTGAACCGTCGTCCTCCCGAATGCGAGTCCAGTGTGATATAAAATGCAGAATGAAAATAACGAGAAAAGTGTTTCTAGAAAAGAGCAATTTGCTAACGTCGAATAGAAATTTAAGTATTGTTTATTCAGTTTTCTGTGACACTCGCATATACTTTCTAAAGGTGCCTAGCTTCGAACGTGTGCGTTCATTTTCAAACCATTGTCTGCATATCTAGCATTTGGCTGTAATGTAATTCCATCTTATTCATACACCAGGGAAAAGAACTGAGTACATATATACAGGGTGTTTCAAAAATGACCGGTATATTTGAAACGGCAATAAAAACTAAACAAGCAGCGATAGAAATACACCGTTTGTTGCAATATGCTTGGGACAACAGTACATTTTCAGGCGGACAAACTTTCGAAATTACGGTAGTTACAATTTTCAACAACAGATGGCGCTGCAAGTGATGTGAAAGATATAGAAGACAACGCAGTCTGTGGGTGCGCCATTCTGTACGTCGTCTTTCTGCTGTAAGCATGTGCTGTTCACAACGTGCAAGTGTGCTGTAGACAACATGGTTTATTCCTTAGAACAGAGGATTTTTCTGGTGTTGGAATTCCACCGCCTAGAACACAGTGTTGTTGCAACAAGACGAAGTTTTCAACGGAGGTTTAATGTAACCAAAGGACCGAAAAGCGATACAATAAAGGATCTGTTTGAAAAATTTCAACAGACTGGGAACGTGACGGATGAACGTGCTGGAAAGGTAAGGCGACCGCGTACGGCAACCACAGAGGGCAACGCGCAGCTAGTGCAGCAGGTGATTCAACAGCGGCCTCAGGTTTCCGTTCGCCGTGTTGCAGCTGCGGTCCAAATGACGCCAACGTCCACGTATCGTCTCATGCGCCAGAGTTTACACCTCTAGCCATACAAAATTCAAACGCGGCAATCCCTCAGTGCCGCTACCATTGCTGCACAAGAGACATTCGCTAACGATATAGTGCACAGGATTGATGACGGCGATACCGCATGTGGGCAGCATTTGGTTTACTGACGAAGCTTATTTTTACCTGGACGGCTTCGTCAATAAACAGAACTGGCGCATATGGGGAACCGAAAAGCCCCATGTTGCAGTCCCATCGTCCCTGCATCCTCAAAAAGTACTGGTCTGGGCCGCCATTTCTTCCAAAGGAATCATTGGCCCATTTTTCAGATCCGAAACGATTACTGCATCACGCTATCTGGACATTCTTCGTGAATTTGTGGCGGTACAAACTGCCTTAGACGACACTGCGATCACCTCGTGGTTTATGCAAGATGGTGCCCGGCCACATCGCACGGCCGACGTCTTTCATTTCCTGAATGAATATTTCGAGGATCGTGTGATTGCTTTGGGCTATCCGAAACATACAGGAGGCGGCGTGGATTGGCCTCCCTATTCGCCAGACATGAACCCCTGTGACTTCTTTCTGTGGGGACACTTGAAAGACCAGGTGTACCGCCAGAATCCAGAAACAATTGAACAGCTGAAGCAGTACATCTCATCTGCATGTGAAGCCATTCCGCCAGACACGTTGTCAAAGGTTTCGGGTAATTTCATTCAGAGACTACGCCATATTATTGCTACGCATGGTGGATATGTGGAAAATATCGTACTACAGAGTTTCCCAGACCGCAGCGCCATCTGTTGTTGAAAATTGTAACTACTGTAATTTCGAAAGTTAGTCTGCCTGAAAATGTACTGTTGTCCCAAGCATATTGCAACAAACGGTGTACTTCTATCGCTGCTCGTTTAGTTTTTATTGCCGTTTCAAATATACCGGTCATTTTTGAAACACCCTGTACTAAGATGGTATTTGTTTTTTTTAGTACATGGATAGAGCGTCTGCCATGCAAGCAGGAGATCCTGGTTACGAGTCCCGGTCGGAGCACACATTTTCATCTGTCCCCGTTGACGTATGTCAACGCCAGTAAGCAGCTAAGGGTTTTCATTCCATTGTAAGAACGGAGTACTTTGTCCTCGACGGCGAGTTCACCGGAGACAAGCGTTTTGTCAGGAGTGTCGCAAATTAGTGTAACAGGATCTCTATTATTTTCTATATAAATAAATAATCTGTCCGACAGATGGACAGCAGTCTGCGACCGTTTGCTGGTGATGCTGCGGGCTACGGGAAGGTGTTGTCGTTGAGTAACTGCCGGAGGATACAAGATAACGTAGAATATTTCTAGTTGGTGTGATGAATGAAGAAAATTAATTCAGATTAATAGGTTAAACAAACCGGCAATGTTCGACTACAGCTGCTTGACACACTCACGTCGATTAAATGTCTGGAAGTTGCGCTGCCAAATGATATGAAGTGGAGCGATCACATAAGGATTGTAATTGGGAAGGTCGGTTTAATGGGAAAGTTTTATGAAAAAGGAACTCATTTACAACGGAGGCAGCGTATAGAAAACTTGCGCGGCCCGTTCTTGAGTACTGCTCGATTTTTTGGGTTCGACACCAGGTGGGATTAAAGGAAGCCATCGAATCAATTCAGAGGCGGGCTTTTAGATTTGTTACCGATAGGTTCGAGCGATGTACAAGTATTACGGAGATGCTTCGGGAACGGAAATGGGAAACCCTGAAGGGAAGGCGACGTTCTTTACAAGGAACACTATTGGGAAATTTTAGAGAGCCGGCATTTGAAGCTCACTGTACAACGATTGTACTGCCGCCAACGGACATTCCACGTGGGAACCATGAAGATAACACAGCAGTAATTACGGCTCGTGCTGAGGTATACAGATAGTCGTTTTTCCTTCGCTCTCTTTGCGAGTGGAACAGAAAAGGAAATGTATAGTAATAGTACAGTAGAAATGCGGCTTGCGGAGTATGTAGATACAGATGTAGCAGTCAACATATGTCTTGAGTACAGTAACATTTGCTATGCTGACCTGGTTATGAACAAGTCATTCGAATGTTCCATTGAAATTGTGTTACAATCAAATATTAGAGATGCCGGCAAGAGTTTGAAAATAAATGCACACGTTCGAAACTAATCACCGTTAAAGATTATATGCAAGTGTCAAAAAAATAAAATAAACAATAAATGAGCCCACGCGAATAGTAAACGGTTGTGAAAACACACTTGACCTCTTAGCAACAAATAATCCTGAGTTAATAAGGAGCATCAAAACCGATTTAGGGATTAGTGAACACAGGGTTGTCGTAGCGAGATTGATTATTGTAATCTCCAAACCCTCGAAAAATAAGCGAAAAATAAACCTATTCAAAAAAGCAGATAAGAATTCACTTGACGCCTTCCACTCATTCCAAATTAATAATATACGTGTAGACCAGATGTGGCTCAAAATTCGAAGAAATTGAGAGATTTATACCAAATAAATTAACAAACGACAGAGCTGATCCTCCTTGGTACACGAAACGGGTTAGAACACTGTTGCAGACACAACGAAACAGCCATGACAAATTTAAACAGACGCAAAATCCCCAAGATTGGCGATCTTTTACAGAAGCTCGAAATTTAGCGCGGACATCAATGCGAGATGCTTATAACAATTTCCATAGCGAAACTTTGTCTCTTGGCAGAAAATCCAAAGCTATTCTGGTCGTATGTGAAGTATGTTGGCAGCAAGAAACAATCAATGCCTTCTCTGCGCGATAGCATTGGAAACAGTGCTACCAAAGCAGAGTTACTAAACACAGCCTTCCGAAATGCCTTCGCAAAAGAAGACGAAGTAAATATTCCAGAATTCGGATCGAGAACAGTTGCCAACATGAGTAACGTAGAAGTAAATATCCTCGGAGTAGTGAAGCAACTTAAATCACTAAATAAAAGCAAGGCCTCTGGTGCAGACTGTATACCAGTCAGGTTCCTTACGGAGTATGCTGATGCATTAGCTCCATACTTAACAATCACATACAACCGTTCGCTCGACGAAAGATCCGTACCCAATGACTGGAAAGTTGCACAGGCCACACCAATATTCAAGAAAGGTAGTAGGAATAATCCACTAAATTACAGGGCCATATCATTAACGACGATATGCAGCAGGATTTTGGAACATATATTGTGATCGAAAATTATGAATTACCTTGAAAAAACGGTCTATTGACACACAGTCAACATGGGTTTAGAAAACATTGTTCATGTGAAACACAACTAGCTTTTTACTCACATCAAGTGTTGATTACTATTGACAAGGGATTTTAGATCGATTCCGTATTTCTGGATTTCCCGAAGACTTTTGACATTGTACCACACAAGCGGCTTGTAGTGAAATTGCGTGCTTATGGAATATCGTTCCAGTTATGTGTCTGGACTTGTGATTTCCTGTCAGAGAGGTCACAGTTCGTGTTAACGGACGGAAAGTCATCGAGTAAAACAAATGATTTTTGGCGTTCCCCAAGGTAGTGTTATAGGCCCTTTGCTGTTCCTTATCTACATAAACGACTTCGGAGACAGTCTGAGCCGCCGTCTTAGGTTGTTTGCAGATGACTCTGTCGTTTATCGACTAATAAAGTCATCAGAAGATCAAAACAAATTGCAAAACGATTTATAAAAAATATCTGAATGGTGCGAAAATTGACAGTTAACCCTAAATAACGAAAAGTGTGAGGTAATCGACATGAGTGCTTCGGTTACACGCTAAATCATTCTAATCTAAAAGCCCTAAATTCAACTAAACACCTAGGTATTACAATTACGAACAACTTAAATTGGAAGGACCACATAGAAAATGTTGTGCGGTTGGCTAACCAAAGAATGCGTTTTATTGGCAGGACACATAGAAAATGTGACAGATCTACTAAGGAGACTGCCTCCGTCCTCTCTTAGAATATTGCTGCGCGGTGTGGGATCCTTACCAGATAGGACTGACGGAGTAAATCGCAAAAGTACAAAGAAGGGCAGCACGTTTTGTATTATAGCGAAATATGGGAGAGAGTGTCAGAAATGGTACAGGATTTGGGCTGGACATCATTAAAAGAAAGACGTATTTCGTTGCGACGGAATCTTCTCACGAAATTCCAGTCACCAATTTTCTCCTCCAAATGCGAAATATTTTGTTGACACCGACCTACATAGGGAGAAACGATCTCCACGATAAAATAAGGGAAATCAGAGCTCGTACGGAAAGATATAAGTGTTCGATCTTTCCGCGCTCTATTCGAGATTGGAATAATAGAGAATTGTGAAGGTGGTTCGATGAACCCTCTGCCAGGCACTTGAATGTGATTTGCAGAGTATCCATGTAGATGTAAAAATAAATTAAAATGCTGGTTCTTTACGCCACTGCACACCAAACAGCAATGGTGTTTAGTGTAAGCTGACCAGAGCCTGTGATTTTGTGAGTTGACATAACTCAGGTTAAACTAGGCTTCATCAGACAAAAAGAATGTCTAAAGCATTCATTGTTATCTCAGTGAACAGCTACTCACAGAACTGGAGGCGCTGAGGAACATCTGCTGGTTTTAATGCATGAACAACAGAGACTCGTTAGGGAGACACGTCCAGGTCGAGGTAGAATAATCGTCCGCATGATCGACGTGATGTGTCTGTCTCTTGTGAAAGGCTTCGGATTGATTTGGTAGGCCTCTGAGGCATTTTCTGGTGAACTGCAGCCATATTTTCTGATGTGCGGGCACGTTTCAGAATGTTTTTTGACTTGTTCAAAACAGATCCCGTCGAACGGCATTTTCGGGATAAGCGTTGCATGGCACTCTTTGCTGGCACTTCGACACCATTAAAATTCTCAGCAAACAACTGACCACAACGAACGTCCGCTCCTCCATTGTGAGCGAGCACCATTGTCCCCTTTGCACTGCTCGATTCACACTGACACAGCTCGCACTACGCTCTGAATCGGTGTGGATCACGTGGCAGGCGTACACGTGATGTGCACGTCACGGGGTCTGGTTACACGCTTACATTCACGTCTAATCGTATCCACTCATCCGGGCCGCTTTTATTTACCGCGCACTGTGTTCTAAAGGGATCTTTCTCCGTATTCATCATTGGTAAGTCCACAACTAGGAAGGAAGATGTCTACGTGTGAGAGCAGGAAATGAATTTCAAGGGACATGTCGCATTGGAGTTGATGGTATTTTGGCAGAAGTGTGACACCAAATAACAGTAGTTTTCAACTCTTTTGTTTTCTAAAAATTCGTCAATAATACCCTTTAAGAGCGCAACATTTTCACAAAATCCAGGGATAGAATAAGAACATCTTTTGGGTCCACAGGAAAATCAGCAAGGAAATTTTTCGCGCTGGAGTTAAGACTACCTGCAGGCCAGTCTGCTTGGATATCTGATTTTCTGTCCCTGCTCTCCCACAAGCACAAAAAGCAGCAGTATTTGCGAGTAATGTACTCCAGTTGCATGCCCTAGAGTACACCGATGGCTTTTAGATCGCCACAGTCTCTTCACATCTCTTCTGAAAATTTCAGCCGAGAGGACTCTCATGTAGACAACTCTCTTTCTCGAGAACTGCATGACCAACAGGAATTGGAAGACGGTTCGCGTTGTATAGTGATACAGCTTCCAGACTAAACTTGGAGGAGTCTATGGATAGTCTCCAGTTAGTTGGATCATTGCACAATTATATCGTCATGCCATTAACGTCACAGTAAACAACAATATTGTTTTCCTTCTCAAAAAATCAGATCTCTTTGACTATTTCTCTATTGTGAGACACTGACATCACACTGGGAAAGATTCCACTGCTGTAGTATTCAATCTGTAAGTTCTGCCTCCGCCTTCCACAAATCAGTGTCTCGAATGTGTATGCGGTTTATCGTCTTTTTCGTTGAAATCAGACATATGGTACGTGACAGACTTGATGTGTTCCTCTTCTTCCACGCTACATTTTCTATTCCAAGCTCATAATTTTGAAGGGGAGTAGAAACGATTAAACTATCTGAATGTGGAATAGGTAGAATAACAGACGGAAAATTAAAATGCTAAACTGTTCCTCTTTTCTTTATCGACAATCCTGACCTCACAGATGGAGTCAATCAGAAATAAACCGTTAACTGTAAGTGATAATTTTCTTCAAACAACAGTCTACAAATGGCTCTGAGCACTATGGGGCTTAACATCTGAGGTCATCAGTCCCATAGAACTTAGAACTACTTAAACCTTACTAGCCCAAGGACATCACACACATCCATGCCCGAGGTAGGATTCGAGCCTGCGACCGTAGCGGTCGCGCGGTTCCAGACTGAAGCGCCTAGAACCGCTCGGCCACACCGGCCGGCTCAACAGTCTACAGCTGTCAAATACTTGACATAACGCCTTGTACACCGCCAGCTGCACCAACACAACTTCACTCCTCTACCGGTTCCGTTTCACAAAACGGATAGAGAAATAAAGTTGTTTTAGTACAGCTGGTGGTTTGCAATTCATTATTTCAAGTTATCTATGCTCCCGCCAAAGCACAGACACAGCAAAAGCTATAGACCTTTTCCTGTTTTTCCAGCCATTCTCGTAGCATAACTGAACAAGAGGTGCAACATATATGTGGAGCCAATTACTCATTCTGATCCCCTAACTTCATGCCAAAATAATGCAGATAGCCAGGAGTTTAAGATTGCTTTTCTGAGGCGAAAATGTTACCACACCAAAAAGGTAACAAAAATTTTTCATTTAGTTTACACAAGTTTTCGGCATTTTGATTAAAAAAATTTTACATTTCAAAAGCACTCAAAAACCAGAAATTGTGTACTAATTACGATATGAACAATGTGAAATTCATAGTGACAGCCACAGTAGTAATGTTTATAGCCTACAAATAACTGGAGAATGCTGAAATATGTCATTTAATCGGTGTGTCAACGACAAAAACAAAATTATTTTCAAGTTATATTTGTAGACAGCGGAAAAAATTGTACGAGGGCTGCCTATGAAGTAATGCATCGCATTTTTTCCTTCAACAATTCTTTATTGAACATAATGAGAATTAGACACGAAAGAATGGTGTTTTATTTACACACCCTATTTTTCCACGTAATGTCCATCCCGTTCTATGGCCTTCCTACAGCGCGAAACAAGCGCGTGTATGCCTTGTCGGTACCAACCCTTGTCCTGGTGGAGGAGCTGGTGCTTCATTGTGTGAATCACGTCCTCATCGTGCTCAAAATGACTTCCACGAAGAACATACTTTAATAGCCCAAACAAGTGGAAGTCCGAGGGGACTAGGTAAGGGCTGTAGGGTGGATGGGGTAACACTGTCCAACCTCGTTTTGCGATGTGTTCAACTGTCCTCAGACTTGTGTTGGGGCCAGCGTTATCATGTTGCAGCAAAACATCTCCTAGGTTGCTGTGGCTTTGAAGTCGCTGGAAGCACGTCTTGAGTTTTGTTAATGTTTTGACATACGCTTCTAAATTAATGGTACTACCTCTTGGCGTCACATCAATGATAATCACACCTTTCAGTCCCAGAACACGGTAATCATGACCTTACTGGCGGAAGCAGTTGCTTTGAATTTTTCTTCTGTGGGGAGTGGGAATGGCGCCATTTCTTCGACTGTCGTTTCGTTTTGGGCACAAAATAGGGAACCCAGGTTTCATCACCTGTGACAATCCAGGTCTCTCCCTCAGTTTAAAAACGTTGCAACAAGTCAACAGAAACGTTTTTTCTGTGTGATCGTGATCCATCGTTAGACACACGGGGACCCATCCTGCACACACTTTTGAATATCCAAGAGTGCACATAATTGCATGCACACTTCCTTTGCTGACTGACAGATGCAGCGCCAACTGCCGAGTCGTAATGCGTCTGTCCTCGCGCAAATGAAATCAGCCCGCTGCAACATGTCGGGTGTGCAAGCCGTGGATGGCCTCCCTGACCGTTGCAAATTATGGAGCTCCGCCGAACCCGGCTTCTGATGACCCCACCATCCGTGCCCTGCGACTAACTGTACTTCTATCGACATCAGATGCTCCATACACTTCGTACAAGCGTTTATGAATTTTCCCCACAGTTTCTTTCTCTGGAGCGACAAATTCAATGACGGCACGTTGCTTGTAATGTACATCACCTACAGACGCCATTTTGAAACTGTCCTGCAGCTACGCTATCTGTCGAAAGTGACGGGAACTTTGCGCGCTCACTCAGGAGACTTCAATAGTACGTACGTAATATTTCGCATTCGTAGAATTGTTTTCGGCTGAGAAAAAAATGCGGTGTACTACTTTTTGGGCAGCCCTCGTGTGTCATTGTATCTCCAAAGTAAGGCCTTTTATGGCGATTTTCGAATTCAACATGTGTGATTACATGAGAGTAAGCCATATTTTAGCCCTATACATACTCCGTCCTTGTACCTGACAAATAAAGGATTATTATCACGTTCGTGCATAAGCTCGTAGCATTATTGTTTTTCCAATTGCTATGGGTTTATTTATCGACTGTCTTTTTTATTTTTAGTTCACTATTTCATTTCTGATTAGGCCTACATACTGGTATTTTGTCGTCTGGAGATAGTGATCGGACCTGTGGATCATTGAAAATTGGGTGCCAAGTGGAGAAATTGGAACATTCCCAACGTATTCTTCTGTTTCAGTTCAATAGAAGGGTGACAGCAGCGGAGGCAGCCACAAACATTTGCGCCGTGGGTGGGGATTACGGTATTGGATACAGAAGGGCAAGAAAATGGTTTTCTCGTTATAAGGAGGATCATTGTGACATTAGTGACGTTTCACGGTCAGGAAGACCTTCAGAGTTTGATGAAGATCATTTAAAGGCATTAATCCACAATGATCCACATCAGTGCACTCGAGAACTGGCAAACGTGGTGAATTGTGATTATTCCAATATAGTGCGACATTTTTATGCAATGGGAAAGATTTAAAAATCGGATGTATGGGTACTCCATGCTCCATGCCAAAATTATAAAAATCATGAGGTGGCCACTTGTGCATCTCTGCTTGCTCATCATCAGTTGGTTCGTGGAGAACATCGACTGTCCCCATCCTGTATAGTTACTGATGACGTGAAATGGTGTCTTTATGGTAACATAAGGGAAAGATAGGAAAGGCTGAGCCCAAACAAAACAGAAACTCCCCGTACAAAGACCTGCGCGCGCCCCCAAAAAGTGACATGCATCTAGCGCAACAGCGACGATGTGGTGTGCTACGAATTGATTCCCCAAGGTGTAACCATCACTGGCGACGTTTAGTGTCAACAACCGAGACGTCTTGCAGACGTAATCCAAGAACAACGACCAGAAAGATTACGTGAAGAGGTGCTACTCCACGATAACGCCCGCCAGCATTCTACAGGAGTTGGGTTGGGAAGTCATTCCGAACCCATCTTATTCACCTGATCTTGCACCCTCAGATTTTCACATTTTCCGCTCTGTCTAACAAACTTCAAGGAACTTCCTTTCCAGATGAAAATGCGCTCCGAACATGACTCGACGAGTTCGTCGCCTCAAAACCACTTGATTTCTAGAGTCGCGGAATCGGAAAGTTGGCCCGGCGTTGGCAGATTGTTGTAAATGGTGACGGAGAATATATTATTGATGAGTAAGGTCTCTGTTATCTGCATCTGCACCGTTTATTAAACTTATGGAAAACCGCGAAGAACTTATGAATCGTCCTAAACACAACCAGAGATGTTTTACCGGCGATTCGCCGTACAATTCCATTTACCACCACACCCACAGCCCACGTCCAGGCGAGGAGACGGCGGGCGCTCCATTCTTATTTGCCGTCAGCCGATTCTTCACTCGCCACCGTATGGGTCACGTCCCGAACCGCACAATTGGGTGATTCAACTAATCCGTTCATCTCAGCTACGTAACCAGTTTACACTCGGGAGGACGACGGTTCAATCCCACGTCCAGCCATCCTGAGTCAGGTTTTCCGTGATTTTCCTATATCACTTTAGGCAAATGCCGGGATGGTTCCTTTGAAAGGGCACTGCCGATTTCCTGCCCCATCCTTCCCTTATTCGAGCTTGTGCTCAATCTCTAATAACCTCATTGTCGACGGGATGTTAAAAACCAATTTCCTCCTCCTCCTCCTCCTCCACCAGTTCACACTATTTTTTTTTTTTTACAAAGATGGCCGACAATGAGGAAGTCAGAGCCAGGAATATAAATTTCGCGCAAATTCATAAACTGATAGCAAAACCTTGCGCTATTTCCGAATCGACGGTATACCGTATTAAGAGTGCAGTAACATTGGCAGAATCTTCAGCTGTGTGCACGTATGTTGAGTCTCCAAGAAAGGGACATAAACGAAAACGAAAACGAAATCCTACGGCATTTTACGATTTTAACAGGAAGTTAGTGCGTATAACTGTAGCTGTCTGATTACTATGACTGAGTATTCGATTTACGTGAAAAAATTAATTAATCTGGCTCAGAGACCTCCACTCTTTGTCTTCTCCACTTACTTGGTTTTAGATTCAGAAAGTGTAAAGATGGACGAAAATTTTTAATCGAATGCAGTGGCATTGCAGCGACAAGAGCGAGGTCTGTTGTAAAATGCACTTACTGCGTAGTGAAGACTACAGTCTTGAAGCATACTTCGATAAAATTTGGGTGTCACAAAACCATACGAAAAGTGTGTCCGGATACTTTTGATCACATAGTGTAGGACTCATGTCAGGTGATCTTGGTGGTGACATCATTCGCTCGATTTGTCCAGAATGTTCTTCAAACCAGTCACGAACAGTTGTGGCCCAGTAACATAGTAGTTTGGGAGAATGATCCTCAAGTAACCGTACATAACCATTTCCAGTCAGTGATCGGTTCACCTCGATCAGAAGAACCAGACCATTCCATGTAAACACAGCCCAAACCATTACGGAGCCACCACCAGCTTGCACAGTGCCTTATAGACACGTTGGGCCCACGGCTTCATGGGGTCTGTGTCACAGTTGAACCCTTCCATCAGCTCTTGCCAACCGAAATCGAGACTCATCAGACCAAGCAATAGTTTTCTAGTCGTCTTGGTCCAACCGATACGATCAAGGGCCCAGGAGAAGCGCTACAGACGATGTCGTGCTCTTAGCAATGGCATTCGCGTCGGTTGTTTGCTGCCACAGCCTATTGACGCCAAATTTCGCCGTACTGTCCTAACGGATACGTTCGTCGTATTTCCCTTATTGATTTCTGCGGTTATTTCATGTAGTGTTGCTTGTCTGATAGCACTGACAACTATACGTACTGTCCAGTGCTGTCGGTTGTTAAGCGAAGGCCGTTGACCACTGCGATGTCCATAGTGAGATATTATACCTGAAATTTGGTATTCTCGGCACACTACTGACATTTCAGATATCGGAATACTAAAGTCCCTAACGATTTCCGAAGTGGACCGTCCCATGCGTCTAGCTTCAACCACCATTTCGCGTTCAAAGTCGGTTAGTTCCTGTCGTGCGGCCATAATCAAGCCGAAAACCGTTTCACATGAGTCACCTGAGTAAAAATGACAGATGCGCCACCGCCCTGTCGTTTTGTACCTGGTGTACGCGATGCTACCGCCATCTGTTTATGTGCATATCGCTATCCTATGATTTTTGACATCTCGGTCTTTATGGAATATTTTGAAAGTTTTTGAGACCACTTTGTTTCGTTTATTTGCTCTGACCTAATTTTACAGTTCAAATGGGTATCTCGGAGTGTTAATTTGTTCATATGAAGTTGTAAAACAACAATCTTTATCTTTCAGTTTCCTGTTTCATAAATCCATCCAATTTGCGACTTTCGTCTTTCTTCCAAGGATTTAGCAGAAGCAAGACCGGAACTATTAACTTGTCCAATTAAACTGGTGAGCCATTTTTACATGCCACGTCGCTTCCTTCCAGTTGGTGTGTCGGTCCAACACACTAGATATCGGCGAGTGAAGCGCGGCTGAATACTACTACTACGTAGCACAAGGAGTAATCAAACAGGTCTGACGTCAGTTTGTGCTTGAAGTCAGTTTCATTATCTACTAGGTTCTTCACATCACTGTGTGAGTGCTCAAAGGTTTTATTTTTAAGCTGAATACCTTACTTCTCTCTGTACCACTGGTGATGGATGGATAGTATAAATCATTTTTCCTGGTAGTATTATATTAGTCACTGTTTTTTGCAGTTGATTATCCACAATAAACTTTACATGGGAGTAAACTTACTGTGAGTCTGATGCCAGTCTGCCGAACCGTTAGAAGTGCGTCTACAAGAGGTTCTAAAGTGCTCACCACAGTCTACTCTTACTACACCGTGTACCGAACGAATACAGTGTGTTCATAAACGAATATCGGGGTTCAAAATGGTTCAAGTGGCTCTGAGCACTATGGGACTCAACTGCTGAGGTCATTAGTCCCCTAGAACTTAGAACTAGTTAAACCTAACTAACCTAAGGACATCACAAACATCCATGCCCGAGGCAGGATTCGAACCTGCGACCGTAGCGGTCTTGCGGTTCCAGACTGCAGCGCCTTTAATCGCACTGCCACTTCGGCCGGCAAATATCGGGGTTTTAACGCTTTATACTATTTACTAAATTAGACTTACAGTTATAAGTGATATGTCAAATGAAAGAGCAACTCAAAAAGTTGTGTTTGGCACCAGTGCGCATGCGCTGCGCGCAATGTTTCCGCCGCAATCCGCTAGACAAGCGCTGGATGGGCCGCAAGGGCCCAATGACAGGGCTTGCTTTGCATGGCCTCCACGTTCACCCGACCTAAAGCCGTGCGGTTTTTCCTTTGGGGCTTCATCAAGGATCGTGTGTACGTTCCTCCGCTACCAGCAGACCTCCCTGAATTAAGAAACCGGATTGAAGCAGCTGTTGCTACAATCACTGAGGACACACTTATCAAGGTTTGGGAAGAACTCATCTACAGACTTGATGTGTGCCGTGTGACAAATGGTGCTCACACTGAACATTTATAAGGTTCTTGATAAAACTGTTTGAGTTGCTCTTTCATTTGACATATCATTTACAACTGTTAGTTTAATGTAATAAATATTACAAAGCGTTAAAACCCCGATATTCATTTATAAACACCCTGCACTTTCTTACCCAATGCAGCATTGCTCCACAATATGTTATCATAAGATAATATTGAATGAAAACATAAGTTGTTGAGTAAGTTCGTAGGTTTCCCCTTAAGTTTAAAAATACAGCAGATACACGTAACAAGGACTTCAGTCATCAATAACATATTCTCCTTCACTGTTTACAACAGCCAGCCAATGCTGCGTTAACTTTTCAATTCCACGACTGTAGAAATCACGTGGTTTTGAGGCGACGAACTTGTCGAGCCGTGTTCGGAGTACATTTTCATCCAAAAAGGAAGTTCCTTTAAAGTTGTTCGGTAGCGAGAGGAAGAAGCGAAAATCTGAGGGTGCGACATCAAGCGAATAAGTTGGGTGATGAATGACTTCCCAATCTAACTCCTGTACAGTGTTTTTTGTCAGTCTAGTAGAATGCTGACGGGCGTTATCGTGGAGCAGCATCAGTTCACGCAGTCTCCCTGGTCGTTGTTCTTGGACTGCGTCTGCAAGACGTTTCAGTTGTTGACAATGTTTACACCATGGAAAAAAAAATTAAAAATTGACATGTTCCACATCCACGAGGATCTCCTCAGCACGGATCTATGGAACGAAAAACTAATTTAATCTAATTAAAGATTCCTTTCCTTTCATTATGTTAGCATAAAGACACCGAAATGGTCTGTGTTGTTCACGTTCCAATTGATGACGAGCGAGCAGAGATGCACATATGGCCACCCGCTGATTTCTGTGATTTTGGCTTAGAGCATGCGGCACCCATACACCCGATTTTTTAACCTCCCCTCTGTATGCAAGTGTCGCACGATGGAGGAATGATCACAGTTCATCACGTTTGCCAGTTCTCGAGTACACTAACGTGGATCTTCATGGATTAATGCGGATAAACGATCTTCATCGTCAAACCCTAAAGCTCTTTCTGAGCGTGGAGAGTCACTAATGTCAAAGCCATCCTTCTTAAAACGAGAAAACCATTTTCTTGAAATACTCTGTCCAATGGCATTACGCCCATACACGATTCAAATGTTTCTGGCTGTCTCCGCTGCTGTCACCCCTCTACTGAACGGGAACAGAATAAAATGTCGGAAATGTTCCGATTTCTCCACTTGGCACTCATTTTCTACCGTCCACAGCTCCGCTCACAATCTCCAAATTGGAAACTGCCAACAATTGAACTCAAATAAAACAGTTAACTACAAAAGAAAGATGACAGTCGATAAAGAAACACATGGTAACAGTAATACCAACACGCAAAACAAAAACTCTATGAAGTTATGCGCCAGTGTAATAGTAAAAGCAAGTCAACTCTCTGGTATTTTCATCTGTAATGTCCGCGATTATTTGTAATGCAAAAGTTCCTGATTTCAGACATTTAAGAAGATCTATAAAAGGAGTCCCCTATTTCAGGTTCCTGTCGATATAAACACCGAAGAATATATAGTATTCTGTTTCATTTAGAGACTTTCTCTCACGAATGAGTACTAATGGTGAGGACTGGTACTGTTTTGTTTTGTTTTAGGGTGCAAAAACAACTAGCGTCATACGCGCTCATGCCAAACTGTAGAACGCGAAGACAAAGAGGAGTTAAAAGCAACTACACGTCAATCCCAGTCGATGGAGGGGAAGACAGCTAAAAACAGGGACGTGGAGAAAGGTCTATAACATACGCCATACAGAAAATGACGTCCAGAACTAAAAATTAAAAGGTCTTCGCCATATTGCTACGTTGGACAAAGAGTAACAGGCGGCCAACAGTCTATGCGTTGTTCGCTAAAACGGCCGATAACTCAGACAGCAAACACAAACGAGAACGTAACCGGTTAAAAAGAGGGCATTCCGTCAGGAAATGGCAGTCCGTCTAAAATTGAGAGCTATGCGCGCAAAATGGTGGGAGAGCACCATTTAACAAATCGCGATGGCTAAAAAGTTAGTGCCCAATACGCACCCTAGTTAAAATTATCCCCTCGCAGCGAGAGAGCCGAGAGGTCGTCCAACCCGCTGGGAGAGGCTTAATAACATGATGGGAGGTCCAGTGGTGATGCCAAAGTGACTAACTGCTGACAGACGACAGCACAGAGATCATCAGAGGGAATGTAAGAACCAGCGGACTGAGGCACAAGGACTGCAGCCTTGGCAGCAGCGTCGGCAGCCTCATTTCCTGTCTGGCCGACGTGACCACGAACCCACATGAACATTGCAGTGGCTACATCAAGAGTGAGCAAGTGATAGTTTTCCCGGACCCCTTGCACTAAGGGATGAAAGGTGTACAGCACACAGAGGCTTTGAAGAGCATTGAGAGAGTCTGAGCAGATGACCCAATTGAAAAACCAGATGTACTGCGTGGCCTGATACAGGGCGAAGAGCTGTGCTGTAAATACTGAGCAGTGTTCCAGAAGCCGATACCGAATAACGTCGGCGCCATTAACAAAGGCACAGGCTACACCACGCTCAGTCCAAGAGCCATCACTGTACACAAAGGTACTATCGCCAACTTCCATGCAAAGGTCGTGAAATTGAAGGCGATAGAGCGAGGCTGGAGTAGTGTCCTTAGAGAGAGTGGTGTGCGTACTGTAAGACCTTCGGTACACACACCATCAGATTATTTGGCTTGTCACTCTAACGAAGTAGGCGAGTGTCAGCAATATGTCTCGTGGTCTTATCGTTGCGTGTTTATCTTCTGCCGTTAGGTCAGACGATAGAAATGCCACTTGCACGCTTGGAGTTGCAGATTGACGGTGACCAACTTTAAACAGAACTTTATTAATTTTCACACACATTTATTAAAATATTAAAAAGTATAGACATTACGTAACTTGATTCTGGATGCTGTTTACAATTGACAATCTGAAGTTCCTTTGGTCTTGGTACTGAAACGTCCCCTTAGAAAAATTAATGAATTACTGTGCTGATAAACCTCTTCCATTATTTGATTTTCAAAAAGCTGAGCAAAACTGAACGTACTCAGACAGTACTCTCTTTACTTATTCTGATCAACACTAAACTGACACACAATATTTTTAGCGCAACGCAATCTGACTTTCAAAAATCCCTACAAAAGAATGGCCCTGACTATCATTAACCTATACGTTACACAAATCACTTATCTCACAAAAATCTTCGTTACTCGAACTACTGCAATACAGCGAGCGCCACTACTGCCAGCTAAACAAAAGATTCAAAATACTGAAGGCACTAACTACTGATAGGCGTAGTTAGCAAATGAAACATTTTGATAGAGAACAAACAATTTATTTACCTTAATAGTGTTCAAAAGTGATATATATCATTCTATGATATCCAATATTACAAATTTACTCTTTCTGAGGGACACACGTCCAGATCGTCCGCTCTCAAAATTCCGCCATCTCTCTCCCCACATCCACCACTGCTGGCGGCTCACCTCCCTCTGCGCAACGCTACACGCTGTTAACAGCCAACTGCCCAACACTACAATAGCCAACAACAATGCAAACCAGCCACAGACTGCACACAGCACAGCCAGTTGTTTTGCATACAGAGCGCTACGTGGCGTTACCAATATAAAAACCTAAACAGCCTACTTACATAGCCCCCATGCTCCCCACAAAAAATTTTACAAATTGTTTTGGTCAGTGTCCAATACAGATTTGAAAGAATTTTTCACAATTACAATAACAAAGAAATAAAATGCAAACACTTATCGATACAATGTTGGTCAAAAGCTAAAATTTTCTCACAGTCCATAAAGACAGTCCTGATCGTTCATCACAGTCAAATTCCAGTGGTTTTTTTTTTTTTTCTTCAAAGTCTGAGCAGTAAAAGAAAATGCGCAAGGAAGTAGTGGATTTCCATGCAGTCTTGAAGAAGTAGTGCTGTCCTTCCAACGGGAAGACAGTGCTGACTCTTGACATGCAAACAGGTAATGGGCCACAACAGAGCAAACCCACAGCAGAGTCAGTCGAAGTTTTTATGAATATTGGTAGGTAGGTCATCACAGAGCAGACCACTTTAGTCTTGTTAGAGATTACGGTATTGGTGGGTCACCAGAGGTGCAGACCCACTGCAGTCCTTGTAGAAATAATGGTATTGGTGGGCCATCAAAGATGCAGACCCACTGTAGTCCTTGTAGAGACGGCCAGCAGCCATCTGTTGCGATTGTGCAGGTGCACAATCACCATCGAAGAGTCCTGCAGACAATATATAAAGTCCATAAACCACCACTTGTGCACTCACAAAGTTTTTGGAATTGTCCTTAGAACCAGCAATGTTGTTAACCAGTCCCTTGCTGAATTATCAACGCACGTGCAAGCACTAACAGTCCTCTTTTTTTTCACGTATTGTGCATATACTATGACCAACAGAAATGTATGCAGTGAAATGTATGCTTACAAGTTACTTAATTTGATGAACTGGTGTCCATTACAATTTTATAACATGAGAATACAATTACAGAGATACAGAAAACATCATGAAAACATAATAATACAGATGACATTTGTAGTAATACAGGCTTTACAAAAGAATAGAAATAGACATATACATCAGTGTTACAGGAATTACGACATGAGAACGTACATAAAAGATCAGAATAACTTTTGAACCATCAACTTCACACATGAGCATTAAAACAAAACAGAATAAATAATGTCTAAACATCTTTACAAAGTAAATAACATATTATAAATGCAAATTATATTTGAGGATAACAGTATTCCTCATCATAGTGAATGTAGCTTAGTACTAGAAAAATTCTACAACATAAATAATATTAACGAAACACATAAAGACAGGAAGAACACAAATACACAAGGGTACACAAACACATAGAGGGATAACACAAAAGGAAAAGACAGGGTTTGTTTTCAGTGTAACGTTTGGTACTGCTGTCCTACCCAAAACTTCATTCTATAGATCTTTTCTCTTATTTCAACATTTGTTCCCACATAAAAATCCTATCTAAGCATGCTTTCTGTATTTATATGTTCACTTATTTTTGCCAAAATCTTTTTCATATAACTTCTCATTTCATTCTTTCCATATTCTTCATAATTAGTCTTATATAGTCTACCCCCTCTTAAGCTAACTTAAATCTACTGAGCTCAGATGCTAAACTAAGCGACGAGGCAATGCAGCAGCACAAAACAATTAACACAAACAGCAATGACAAAAAAAATGCAAATTGGCAAAGCAAGCAGCAGTAAATCTAAATTAGCAGAGCAAATGCAACATTATCACTAATATGAGCCAATGTGCAGCAAAAAGAAAAATAAATCAGTAGTAAAACTGGCTTAACAGAGTAATACAAAGAGCACTATGCCTGGCAAACAGCAGCAGCAAATGTAATAACTTATATCTGAAAATGACAAACCCACAAGCAGAAAAAATACTACGCTAAAGACAACAATGCAGATAAGGGAAATGTATATTCACATCTTAACGTCTATGTAATTAAAGTGGTGCATCACAACTTATTCTACAAAATAAATTTCCAAGTACTTGAAAAGAAAATTATGTATGCAGTTCCTGTGAAGGGAAATGTCTTTTAGTGCTCCCTCATTTTTTTGGCAGTATATCATAAAATTATTATTTACAGGATCTGTAGACAGAAAATATTTATATCATTACATCTATTAAATTTTATTTTAACCAATGCTGCAGTGGAGCTAGAAACTAGATATTAAGTAAATTGAGCAATCTCTCAACTAGAAATACAATATATGTAAAATGTTTCTCATCATTTCATTAGGCATTTCAGTAAATATCATAAATTAAGAGCTCCACAGTGTAATCATATATTTTCAAGTTTGAGCGTGTCGTATTTGCGATGCTTTCTACAAAGGAATGTCAATAGCGAGGATAATTGCCCCTTTTTTTTCACCTGTGCTCTGAAAGGCACACACTAATGGCTTTTTTTTTTTTTTTTAGGCGATTGTCACGCAGCTGGGTGCCCACGACGCCTTACGTGCAGGTGGTCACTTAACTTTCTTACCGAAATATTTACATCAGTTTGCACTACAGTGACAGTCTAATATAAAATTTTCACAGGTCGAGAATTTGCGTTGCAAATCTGTAGAAACAAAATCTTATAAATATAACAGTGTCCAAAAAAATATTCATCGGCATTGTGATACATTCACGCATTTACACATATTTCATAACTCTTAAAGTACGATTCTTGGTTTCCAACATCCTTTTTCACAAGTCAGAGTCCCTAACCACTACTCATTATTCCTTACCTTTTTACACATATACATATTCATCAACATCTCTTCAATACTTCATCATAATACATACGTAGCATAATCAAATTTCTCATATAGCATCAGCTTATTGTTCATAAACATACCTCAACAGCATAATACACATTGTCATCATAATAATATCATCATAAAAACTCAGCCGAATCTAAAAAATGTCGTAGCTTTCTGCGATAATTTAAAAACCTAAAGAAAATTCTCTGCTCATTTCAATAGTCCCCCCCCCATGAACCATGGACCTTGCCGTTGGTGGGGAGGCTTGCATGCCTCAGCGATACAGATGGCCGTACCGTAGGTGCAACCACAACAGAGGGGTATCTGTTGAGAGGCCAGACAAACATGTGGTTCCTGAAGAGGGGCAGCAGCCTTTGCAGTAGTTGCAGGGGCAACAGTCTGGATGATTGACTGATCTGGCCTTGTAACATTAACCAAAACGGCCTTGCTGTGCTGGTACTGCAAACGGCTGAAAGCAAGGGGAAACTACAGCCGTAATTTTTCCCGAGGGCATGCAGCTTTACTGTATGATTAAATGATGATGGTGTCCTCTTGGGTAAAATATTCCGGAGGTAAAATAGTCCCCCATTCCGATCTCCGGGCAGGGACTACTCAAGAGGACTTCGTTATCAGGAGAAAGAAAACTGGCGTTCTACGGATCGGAGCGTGGAATGTCAGATCCCTTAATCGGGCAGGTAGGTTAGAAAATTTAAAAAGGTAAATGGATAGGTTAAAGTTAGATATAGTGGGAATTAGTGAAGTTCGGTGGCAGGAGGAACAAGACTTTTGGTCAGGTGATTACAGGGTTATAAACACAAAATCAAATAGGGGTAATGCAGGAGTAGGTTTAATTATGAATAAAAAAATAGGAGTGCGGGTTAGCTACTACAAACAGCATAGTGAACGCATTATTGTGGCCAAGATAGACACAAAGCCCATGCCTACTACAGTAGTACAAGTTTATATGCCAACTAGCTCTGCAGATGATGAAGAAATTGATGAAATGTATGACGAGATAAAAGAAATTATTCAGGTAGTGAAGGGAGACGAAAATTTAATAGTCATGGGTGACTGGAATTCGTCAGTAGGAAAAGGGAGAGAAGGAAACATAGTAGGTGAATATGGATTGGGGGGAAGAAATCAAAGAGGAAGCCGCCTTGTAGAATTTTGCACAGAGCATAACTTAATCATAGCTAACACTTGGTTCAAGAATCATAAAAGAAGGTTGTATACCTGGAAGAATCCTGGAGATACTAAAAGGTATCAGATAGATTATATAATGGTAAGACAGAGATTTAGGAACCAGGTTTTAAATTGTAAGACATTTCCAGGGGCAGATGTGGATTCTGACCACAATATATTGGTTATGAACTGCAGATTAAAACTGAAGAAACTGCAAAAAGGTGGGAATTTAAGGAGATGGGACCTGGATAAACTGAAAGAACCAGAGGTTGTAGGGAGTTTCAGGGAGAGCATAAGGGAACAATTGGCAGGAATGGGGGAAAGAAATACAGTAGAAGAAGAATGGGTAGCTTTGAGGGCTGAAGTAGTGAAGGCAGCAGAGGATCAAGTAGGTAAAAAGACGAGGGCTAATAGAAATCATTGGGTAACGGAAGAAACATTGAATTTAATTGATGAAAGGAGAAAATATAAAAATGCAGTAAATGAAGCAGGCAAAAAGGAATACAAACGTCTCAAAATGAGATCGACAGGAAGTGCAAAATGGCTAAGCAGGGATGGCTAGAGGACAAATGTAAGGATGTAGAGGCTTGTCTCACTAGGGGTAAGATAGATACTGCCTACAGGAAAATTAAAGAGACCTTTGGAGAGAAGAGAACCACTTGTATGAATATCAAGAGCTCAGATGGCAACCCATTTCTAAGCAAAGAAGGGAAGGCAGAAAGGTGGAAGGAGTATATAGAGGGTTTATACAAGGGCGATGTACTTGAGGACAATATTATGGAAATGGAAGAGGATGTAGATGAAGATGAAATGGGAGATACGATACTGCGTGAAGAGTTTGACAGAGCACTGAAAGACCTGAGTCGAAACAAGGCCCCGGGAGTAGACAACATTCCATTAGAACTACTGATGGCCTTGGGAGAGCCAGTCATGACAAAACTCTACCATCTGGTGAGCAAGATGTATGAGACAGGCGAAATACCCACAGACTTCAAGAAGAATATAATAATTCCAATCCCAAAGAAAGCAGGCGTTGACAGATGTGAAAATTACCGAACTATCAGTTTAATAAGTCACAGCTGCAAAATACTAACGCGAATTCTTTACAGACGAATGGAAAAACTAGTAGAAGCGGACCTCGGGGAAGATCAGTTTGGATTCCATAGAAATGTTGGAACACGTGAGGCAATACTAACCTTACGACTTATCTTAGAAGAAAGATTAAGAAAAGGCAAACCCACGTTTCTAGCATTTGTAGACTTACAGAAAGCTTTTGACAACGTTAACTGGAATACTCTCTTTCAAATTCTGAAGGTGGCAGGGGTCAAATACAGGGAGCGAAAGGCTATTTACAATTTGTACAGAAACCAGATGGCAGTTATAAGAGTCGAGGGGCATGAAAGGGAAGCAGTGGCTGGGAAAGGAGTGATACAGGGTTGTAGCCTCTCCCCGATGTTATTCAATCTGTATATTGAGCAAGCAGTAAAGGAAACAAAAGAAAAATTCGGAGTAGGTATTAAAATTCATGGAGAAGAAATAAAAACTTTGAGGTTCGCCGATGACATTGTAATTCTGTCAGAGACAGCAAAGGACTTGGAAGAGCAGTTGAACGGAATGGACAGTGTCTTGAAAGGAGGATATAGGATGAACATCAACAAAAGCAAAACAAGGATAATGGAATGTAGTCAAATTAAATCGGGTGATGCTGAGGGGATTAGATTAGGAAATGAGACACTTAAAGTAGTAAAGGAGTTTTGCTATTTATGGAGTGAAATAACCGATGATGGTTGATGTAGAGAGGATATAAAATGTAGACTGGCAATGGCAAGGAAATCGTTGCCGAAGAAGAGAAATTTGTTAATATCGAGTATAGATTTAAGTGTCAGGAAGTCGTTTCTGAAAGTATTTGTATGGACTGTAGCCATATATGGAAGTGAAACATGGATGATAACCAGTTTGGACAAGAAGAGAATAGAAGCTTTCGAAATGTGGTGCTACAGAAGAATGCTGAAGATAAGGTGGGTAGATCACGTTACTAATGAGGAGGTATTGAATAGGATTGGGGAGAAGAGAAGTTTGTGGCACAACTTGACTAGAAGAAGGGATCAGTTGGTAGGACATGTTTTGAGGCATCAAGGGATCACAAATTTAACATTGGAGGGCAGCGTGGAGGGTAAAAATCGTAGAGGGAGACCAAGAGATCAATACACTAAGCAGATTCAGAAGGATGTAGGTTGCAGTAGGTACTGGGAGATGAAGAAGCTTGCACAGGATAGAGTAGCATCAAACCAGTCTCAGGACTGAAGACCACAACAACAACAACAACATTTCAATAGTGTCATCTACCTCAAACGTACTTTAAAATCATGATCCCATACCAAATACATCATTCAGAGCTCTCATAGTATCACAATGGTTCCGAAAAAATATGAACAGTTCACAAAGTACAGACAAAATACAATTTCATAAGTGTGAAGTTATCCAACTGTGTAATTACGTAAACATCTGTCACTGTTGTAGTAAAATAAATGTTAGTCTCTCTCAGTTAAATGATCAGATAGCTGTGTAATTTATGTGTTAGAGAAATATGGTACCAATGTGTAAAGTTGTATAAGCAAATACCATATTGGCTAGAGCTCCTTGTGCTTGCCAAACACATGGTACACAAAGTAAGCATGTACCCCCCTGAGGATTAATGTAATTATACCCTCAGGTGATACAGATTACAGCAATGGAATGAAATGTATCATGGAAAACCTTTGTATCATTTTAATTCAAAAATCTTTAAACATAAATGTTTTAAGTACAAAATTAATCACTCAAATGTGTGTCCTGTAGCGCTAAATGTGCGTCTTGCTGTAAGATAATTCTGTGGAACTGTCGTAGTTATCGTCCTCTGTAAGCGAAGTTCTGGTGAAGTCAATGTACTCACCTCCTCATAAACAAAAGTGAAATGCTTTGCGTATAGGTATCTTAGTTATTACGCTTATTGCCGTGATGAAGAAAGTACTGTGCTGTAACGTATTGTTGTGCTTCAGAAAAGGCTGTCTCATTGTAGCTATACCACAAAAGTTACTACTAAAACATGTTTTACTTTCCAGAATAATACGGAAAAACTGTGCAGCTATAAAACAGAAACACCGCAAAAGCAACATTGTAAATTGTCACACATTAGTAGCGTCGTGATATAATCGTGTGGCTGTCAAAGAAACCAAAAGCTAAGTCATCTCTAATCCCACAGAAAATACTTCAAATAAAGAATGTCTTTTCAAGTAAACCAAAATGTTGCATGAAAATATCATTAGCAGCACCGGTGTATGTTCTAAGTATGTGAGCCTTATAGTCGTTACGTGATCGTGCAACTAACAAGCAAGAATGTACAAATAACAACACTGTCGTCTGTTCACTATAACAATGCACTCGTAATTTCTGTTTAAATAAGTTCTCTTGGTTCTTGACTGGATATTTAACTTCAAACATTGCAGATTATCTTTCAATAAACGGTTTTACACGTGAAATGTTGTGTAAACCTTTACTCTTCCTAGTACACAGAGTTTCTACTTCAACGCAATTATCATGTGGTATACGTCGGATTCTGTAAGGTCCATTGTAAACTAGAAAGAATTTGTGACACAGTGTTTCTTCTTATCTGACAATGAATGAGCTTTAATGAGAACTTTCTGACCAATATATAATTTCTTTGCATTTGCCTTACCATGTAGTTTTCTCCTTTTGTCTGCTGCAGATTTTATATTTTTAATAGCCAATGTCAATTATGTCTTTGTGTCGAAGTTTACGTGTATTTGGGAAAGGTACAAGTTCTCTGATTCTGTTCGGTGGTTCTTCATTCTTCAGTACAAGAGTAGGTGGTGAAGCAGTGGAGTCACGAGGCATTTCATTCAGCACATTTTGAAATAAGTGTAAATATCTGTCCCAATGCTGATGCTTTCTGTGACAATAAAGTCTGCAAAGCTTATTGATTTCTTTCATAATCCGTTCAGACGGGTTACAATGTGGTGAGTACAATCAAATAAAAACAGGTTTGATTTTATGATTCCGAAGCATGTGTGACCAAACAGCAGATCTGAATTGCGATCCGTTATCTGAAATGACTTTAGCAACGTGGCCAACTTCACGTAAGAAATTTTTAACAAAGGCGTTGGATACAGACCGTCCAGTGGCTTTACGTAACGGAGTGAAAGAAACAAATTTTGAAGTAAGTTCAACTGCGACTAGAACGTACGAAAATCCATTCGATGTTCTAACAAGGGGTCCCAAGAGATCAACAGCAGCAAATTCTTTTAATTTAGAAGGAATGATAGGAAACAACGGAGCACGATGTGAGATAGTAGATGGTTTCGCCTTTTGACAAAGTTTACAAATAGACAAGACTCTTCGAATTCTCTTTTCCATATTGTTAAAATAACATGTCGTTCGAAGAATATGATAACACTTTCGTGGACCAAAATGTGCGTAGCTGAAATGAATGTACCAAATGAGCTTATTAACAAAATCATCTGGAATGCAAAGTACCCATAGCTTGTCTTCAACAGTGCAGCGTTTGAAGAGTATGTTGTTTCTAACCAGATAATAATGCAGAATCTGAGTGTGTGTCTTTTCATGCCATTTACTTTTGATGTCTTTCCAAATCGGATCTTTATCTTGTTCATGAGCAATGTCCTTTAAAGATGTGGTGATGAAGTTTTCAAAGGCGACTTTCTGAATGTAAAGAATACTGAAATTTTTATCGAGGTTGCCTTCTGTGTTACTTTTCTCAAGCCCAGCCGGTGCGCGTGACAGTGCGTCCGCAACAATGTTCTCCTTGCCGGTAATGTAGACTATTGTGAAGTGGAATTCTTGCAGAAACAATGCCCAACGTTTTAACCTGTCATGATTTAATTTTGAAGACATAATAAATTGTAATGCACGATGATCACTGTATACTTTTACGTGCATACCAGAAAGAAAGAAACGGAATTTGTTAAATGCCCAAACGACAGCTAAAGCTTCTAATTCAGTAACGGAATAATTTTTTTCAGATTTTGTTAGCACTCGGCTAGCAAAAGAAATGGCTTTCTGAACAGTAGTGTCATTTTCTGTGGCTTCTTGAAATAAATGGGCACCAAGACCGACTTTAGAAGAATCCGTGCTAAGGCAGAAATCTTGTGACAGATCTGGATGGGCCAGTATTGGCGCGTTAAGTAGCGATTCTTTCAGAGAATTGAATTTTAGCTGTGCTTGTTCGTCCCAGTTCCAAATAGTATTTTTTCCAATGAGAGAACAAAGTTTTGGTGTAACTAAAATTTGCATATTGACAAAACGACGGTAAAAATTTACGAAACCTAGAAAACTGCGGACTTGTTTATTTGTGGATGGAACTGGAATGGCTCTGATTGCTCCTAACTTTTCAGGATCCGGCTGAATGCCTTCAGAAGAAATAATATGTCCCAAAAACTTCACCTTTGTCCTACTGAATTCAGGCTTTTCCCAGTTAACTGTAATTCCAGTTTCTGCAAAAACATGTAACACACTGTTGAGGATGCGATTGTGTTGTTTCCAAGAGGCTTCTGCTATCAGAATATCGTCCACATATAAGGTGATGTGACGTTTTAAGAACCCAGGTAATATGGAATTTAGCCCGCGAATGAATGCTACTGAAGAAATGTTCAAACCAAAAGGAAGTTTCCGAAACTGATAACAAACGCCGAAACAAAGGAAAGCTGTGTAATTTCTTCATTCTGGATGAAGTTCGATCTGATAAAAGCTGGATCTGAGATCAATAGAAGACAACACTTTTACACCATTAAAATTTTGAAGAAGTTCTTCCAACGTTTGCGGCCTGTCTGTTTCAGGAATGATGATAGTATTGATTTTTCTCGAATCTAAGGCAAGCCCGACTGATCCATTTCTCTTCTCAACAACATGTAATGGATTGTTGTATGAGCTTACTGCAGGCTCAATAATGCCCTCGTCAAGTGTAGATTGTATTTCTGTTCTAACACGGTCCCTATAATGTGCCGGAATTACGTATGGTCTAACATAAAATTTAGTATGCTCACGAACACGAAATTGGTATTGAAATCCCTTGATTGTTCCTGTTTTGTGAGTAAAAACTGTGGAATGTGCTTGTAAAGTCTCAAAAAGGTCTTGCCTATCAGTGTCATTACAATTCTCAATTGTTTGAATTTTATTCTGAATTCACTCATTAGTATCAAATGCGCCGTCGCTGTCAGTACTTGCAGAGTGATTGTTAATGTCAAGTTCCGTCGAAAATTCCAAACTGTTGTCTAACAGGAGGTAAAGCCGATTAATTTCTTCGTCATGGTTTGAGAGCCAATCTTCAAATTTCAAAGCTATTGACTTACCTTCTTTCTCTAAACTTATTTCAGCATTGTGAAAGTTTAAGATTGCTTTGTATTCATTCAAAATGTCTACTCCCAACATAATTTCCGTCGACAATAATGGCACAATAAGAAAGTTCATAGAGAAGCTGTGGCTTTGACAAAAGAATTCTACGTTGGTTTGTTGGCGTACATCTACACTTTTTCCAAAGATCGCACTTTGTAATTTAATCTTACGTAACGGAAGTGTGGGGCAATCGTCCGATTTGTTGCATTTGCTAAAGGCTGTTTCACTAATTACTGAAATGGAACTGCCAGAGTCAAGTACTGCCGTAAATTTTACGTCATTTATTGTAATGTGAATCACAGGATATGCAATGTTATTACGTTTTACGTCGTGTTCCTGGAGTAAGATGTCCCTAATGTCTTCCATTTTTACGTAATTACTAGCTACGGCAGCTGTGTCGTCAGTTTCATAAGTACGTTTTGTGGCTGCCAGCGGTATGAGTCATTGTTATTGTGTCTTTGTTGGCGCGCGATGTTATTGGGATTTGGAGACCTAACTTCTACAAATTCACCTTGTCGAGAGGGCCCTGCCCTGTTTGGATCCCGCCTGTTCTCTTGAAATTCAGGTCTGTCGTTTTGCCGGTAGTTTACATAGGTTCTTTTTTGTCGGTCATGTGGTGGAGAATTTCTCCCGGAATCGTAACTGCGCGGTGGACCGTTGCATCTGACGCTATTCTGTCTCCCTTGATAATAATTATTTTGGTTCCCATATTGTCTGTTTCTCTGGTTATCTCTGTGATGTTCAATACTACGGAAATGCGATCTTTTTCTGTAACTATTATTCTGCCAATGGTTGTCATACAGGTGGTGTCTGTTTTGGTCACGATTTACGTTGTAAGAATAGCCTTGTCGTGTCCAGTTATTATTTCTTTCCTCACGGAATTGTGACGAATGTGACCTGTAATTGTTGTGTTCCTGTTTTCGTGTCCTGCAATTGTCAGTGTCGATTTCCAATTTTTTTAAGAGTCCCTGAAAAGCTTCAATGTCGTCTTTGCAACGCCCTGCCAAAATAATATGTCGTAAATGTTCAGGCAATTTGATTAAGCAAATGCAGATGAGTTCTCAGGGGCTGTAAGAGCAGGTTCGAATCCTGGCAGGGTCGCCATATGAAACGTCCCCTTAGAAAAATTAATGAATTACTGTGCTGATAAACCTCTTACATTATTTGATTTTCAAACAGCTGAGCAAAACTGAATGTACTCAGACAGTACTCTCTTTACTTATTCTGATCAACACTAAACTGATACACAATATTTTTAGCGCAACGCAATCTGACTTTCAAAAATCCCTACAAAAGAATGGCTCTGACTAACATTTACCTATACATTTCACAAATCACTTATCTCACAAAAATCTTCGTTACTCGAACTACTGCAATACAGCGAGCGCCACTACTGCCAGCTAAATAAAAGATTCAAACTACCGAAGGCACTAACTACTGATAGGCATAGTTAGCAAATGAAAAATTTTGATAGAGAACAAACAATGTATTTACCTTAATAGTGTTCAAAAGTGATAATATATATAGGGTGAGTCACCTAACGTTACCGCTGGATATATTTCGTAAACCACATCAAATGCTGACGAACCGATTCCACAGATCGAACGTGAGGAGAGGGGCTAATTGTTTAATACAAACAATACAAAAATGCACTGAAGTATGTTTTTTAACACAAACCTACGTTTTTTTAAATGGAACCCCATTAGTATTGTTAGCACATCTGAACATATAAACAAATACGTAATCAGTGCCGTTTGTTGCATTGTAAAATGTTAATTTCATCCGGAGATATTGTAACCTAAAGTTGACGCTTGAAACCTCCGATGTTCAGTTGCGTGTTGTAACAAACATGGGCCCCAGTCGGCGAGCAGCATCTGCAGGGACATGTTTACGATGATGACCGTGTTTACGAGTGTGGCTGTAGTGCACTGTTGTGGTTTGGTCTAGCTGTCGCAGTGTCCGCATGTAGCACTTGCTGCTATTGTTATTCTGCATTCGTCTCCACACATAGACCAACTGTAGTACACCGTGGTACCAGACGTCTGTGATAGTGTAGTGTTGTAGGAACTGTGACCATGGTGTATTCGAACTCCGAAAAGGCGGAGATGATACTCATCTATGGCGAGTGTCGACGAAATGCAGCTGAAATCTGCAGGGTGTATGCAGAACGATACCCGGACAGAGAGCACCCAACGTGCCACACATTTCAAAACATCTACCGCCAACTGTATGCAACAGGTATGGTCGTAGCACGCAAACGGGTCCGTAACAGGCCCATCACAGGAGAAGAAGGTGCAGTTGGTGTGTTAGCTTCTGTTGCCATGAACCCACACATGAGTACACGGGACATTGCGAGTGCCGGTGGACTGAGTCAAAGTAGTGTCATGCGCATACTGCATCGTCGCCGCTTTCACCCATTTCGTGTGTCGCTACATCAGCAATTACATGGTGATGACTTTAATCATTGAGTGTAATTCTGTCAATGGGCATTAACAGAGAATGCGTTGCAGTTTTACCTGTTTACCGATGAAGTGGGTTTCACAAACTACGGGGCAGTGAATCTACGGAACATGCATTACTGGTCCGTGGACAATCCTCGCTGGCTCAGACAGTTAGAGCGACAGCGACCATGGACTGTAAATGTATGGTACGGAATCATTGGCGACCACCTCATTGGTCCTCACTTCATTGCAGGGGCCCAAACAGCTGCAACATACAATGCGTTTCTACAGAATGATATGCCAACGTTGCTCGAAAATGTCCCACTGGAAACGCGTCGACGTATGTGGTATCAGCATGATGGTGCACCTGCACATTCCGCAATTAACACTAGGCTGACCCTTGACAGGATGTTCAATGGGCGTTTCATAGGACGTGGAGTACGCATAAATTGGCTAGCCCATTCTCCTGATCTTACAGCTCTGGACTTCTTTCTGTGGGGTACGTTAAAGGAGAATGTGTACCGTGATGTGCCTACAACCCCAGAGGATATGAAACAGCGTATTGTGGCAGCCTGCAGCGACATTACACCTGATGTACTGCGGCGTGTACGACATTCATTACGCCAGAGATTGGAATTGTGTGCAGCAAATGATGGCCACCACATTGAACATCTGTAGGCCTGACATGTTGGGACACTCTATTCCACTCCGTAATTGAAAACGGAAACCATGTGTGTACGTGTACCTCACCCCTCATGGTAATGTACACGTGCGTCAGTGAAAAAGACCAATAAAAAGGTGTTAGCATGTGGACGTAATCTGCTGTTCCAGTCTCTTCTGTACCTAAGGACCATCACCATTCCCTTTGGATCCCTACGTAATTCGGTGCTCTCCAATACACACAATCGAACAGCGGAGGAGTGGAACTCAAGCGTCAACTTTAGGTTACAATATCTCCAGATGTAATTAACATTTTACAATGCAAAAACGGCACTGATTACGTATTTGTTTATATGTTCTGATGTGCTAACAAAACTGAGTTCCATTTAAAAAAACGTAGGTTTGTGTTAAAAAACATTCTTCCGTGCATTTTTTATGGTTTGTATTAACCAATTACACTAGCCCCTCTCCTCACGTTCGGTCTGTGGAATCGATTCGTCAGTATTTGATGTGGTTTACGAAATATATCCAGCGGTAATGTTAGGTGACTCACCCTGTATACCAGTCCATGATATCCAATATTACAGATTTACTCTTTCTGATGGACACATGTCTAGATCGTCCGCTCTCAAAATTCCGCCATCTCTCTCCCCACATCCACCACTGCTGGCAGCTCACCTCCCACTGCGCAACGCTATGCGCTGTTAACAGCCAACTGCCCAACACTACACAGCCAACAACAATGCAAACAAGCCACAGACTGCACACAGCACAGCCATTGATTTTCATACAGAGCACTACGTGGCGTTACCAATATAGAAACCTAAACAGCCTACTTACAGTACGTTAATCTTATTCTCACATATCTTTGATACTTGACAAAGTGTCTATACATTTATCTTCATGGCTATGTACATGAATATGATGATCTGATTATGTGCAGACTGAAACTTGACTATAGACTAATGCAAACTAATGCAGACTGACTAATCGGAGATCTGTACACTCATTATAATACCTCGCGCATTCAGGTATCACTGTACAAGTGTGATCCAAGGGGAGAAAAGGTTCTACGTTAGCAGCAATCTCGTTGGCTGCATTACATATTAATACGCGGATCGGCGGAAGCAGAATTTGGTCCGTCTCTAAGGCAGCGCCATCTCGTAGTGCGGAGATGGACGAGCGCCGTGCCTGCGCTGTTGTGCTTAGCGGGGCGATCTCTGGTGGGAAAGTTGTGTACGCGCTGACTACGCAGAACTATGTACACATCAGAGAGCGAATGAAGGCCTAGGTGAACACAGGCCTCCGTACAAAGCCAAGGTGGTCATGGGTTTACACCCACTGGGAAAGTAGCAAGAAGCATGAAGTTATGCTCCTGGAGCAAGAGCCGAAAGCGAACTCCAGGAGGTGACAGTGAAGAGGGACCTGCTCCATACTGGCGATCAAAGGAGTCGTCAAAGAAGGAGGCATAGGATGGATTGGCCATGCATGGCAAACAAACAGATACATATCTGCTGAGGAGAAAGTCACAGCAGTAGGTCAGTGGTAGTTCAGCAGCTTCTGCATACTAACTCTCAAATGGGCTAGTGTAAAAGGCGCCAGTGGCCAAACTAATGCCACGATGGTGGACAGTTTTGAGATGACATAAGAGGGACGGACATGCAGATGCTTAAACGAAACACCCTTAGTCTAGTTTCGAACAGACAAGGGCCCAGTACGAACAGAGGGGTGTCGTTTGATCTGTTCCTCAGGAAGTCCCACTCAGGACATGTACGACACTGAGGGGCTGCGTACAGCAGGCTGCCAGGTAAGACACGTGGGAGGACCTAGAAAGTTTCCTATCGAACATGAGCCCTCGGAATTTCGTAGTTTCAATGAATGGAAGAGCAACATGCCAAGATGTAAAGTCGGTCGAAGAAACCAATTGTGCTGCGAGAAATTCATACAAACTGTTACGTCAGTGGAGAAACGAAAGCCATTGTCGATGCTCCATGAGTAAAGACGATCGGACACCGTTGCAGACGCTGATCAATGAGACAGGTCCGTGGAGAACTGCAATAGATGGTAAAATGGAGCCGGAGATGCCCGGTGGGAGACACACCATTATATGGTTAATGGCGATGGCAAAGAGGACGACGCTCAGGACGGAACCCTGAGGCACGCCGTTTTCCTGTATAAAGGTGCCTGACAGGACAGACCCACACATACCTTGAAAACTCGGTCTCTTAAAAATTCCTGAAGGAAACGGGGCAGGCGACCACGGAAGCCCGACGTGTAGAGAGTTCGGAGGATGCCAGTCCTCCAACTAGGGTCGTACACTTTCTCCAAATCGAGAAACACGGCCACAGTCGGGGACTTCCGCTGAAAACCATTCATGACATCGGTGGACAAAGTGAGGAGAAGAACGGCGTGCTCGAAATTCACACTGTGCAGTGGTTAGTAAATTGTGAGACTCGAGCCACCATACCAGCCGGGCATGAATCATATTGTCCATCATATTGCAAACAGATCTGGTGAAAGAAAGGGGCGGTAGCTAGAAGGAAAGTGTTCGTCCTAACTGGGCTTAGATATTTAGGTATGGGTACGACAGTGGCTTCACGCCAGCGTCTGGAAAACATGCCCTCTGCCCAGATGTGGTTTTTTTTTCTTTTATTTTATATTTTTTTTATTCACTATGTGACTTAACATCGGAGGTCATCAGTCCCCTAGAACTTAGAACTACTTAAACCTAACTAACCTAAGGACATCACACACATCCATGCCCGAGGCAGGATTCGAACCTGCGACCGCAGTGGTCGCGCGGTTCCAGACTGAAGCGCCTAGAACCGGATGCGGTTGTACATATGAAGCAGAAAGTGCTTGCCTGCAAGAGAGAGGTGCTGCAACATATGAATGTGAACATCGTCTGGCCCTGGGGCGGAGGATCGGAATGAAGTGAGAGCATGATCTACCTCCCCCATACTACAGGCGGCACTATTCTGAGAAGACAAGGATATCGCCCAAGTCTCCTCCACTCATTTCCTTTGGAGGAAGGCAGGGTGATAGTTGCAGCAGCTCGAAATCCCCGCAGAAAGGCGGCCCAAGGTGTTGGAGACACATATAGGGTCCACGGTGACATCGTTTGCTACTGTCAGGAGGGAAATTGGTGAATGGACCTTGGTCCCAGAGACCCGTCGGAGGTTGGCCCACATGACGAAGAGGGAGTGGAACTGTTAAAAGAACTAGTGAATGAAATCCAACTAGCTTTTTTGCTATCCTGAAGAATGCAACGACAATGTGCACGAAACTGTTTATAATGAATGCAAGTTACGTCGCGACACGTCTCAGTCCACCAAGGGACCGGGACATGGCGTGGTAAAGAGGAAGTGCGAGGAATGGAACGTTCTGCCGCGGAAAGGATAATGTTTATATGGTATTCTGCTTGGTCATCACAACCAGGGAAATATTGTTCGTCTAAGTTCGTCAGGGAGGAGAAAGGCCTCCCATCGACCTTTGTAAGCTGCCATTTTGGTGTGCACTGTGAGGTAGGAGTCAGCAAACGGATAGCACAAGTGAAATGGTCGCTCGAGTATGTGTCAAAGAGAATGGACCACTCAAGACGATGAGCAAGCTGGGCAGTGCAGAAAGATAGGTCCAAATGGGAATAGGTGTGTGTGAAGTCTGAAAGTAACAAGGGTGCTCCTGTGTTAAGGTAGAAGAGGTTAAGTTGATTGAGAAGATCAGACAAGAGGACACCTCTCGGACAGGTTCTGGGAGAACCCCGAAGAGGTTGATGCGCCTTAGAGTCACTGAGCAGCAGAAACGGATGAGGTAGCTGCTCAGTAAGCTGGAGGAAGTCTGCCCTGATGACATCATATGACGGAGGGATGTAAACAGTACAAGGGGAAAGGTCAAGTGAGGAAGGAAAAAAATACCAACGGTCAAAGTGGTCGCAATTTTGCTTCCAGACGACAGTGAACAAGTCGACACTGCGATTCTAAGAGCAGCTGTAAATCCTCTGTGTTGGTTTGAAGACCGTGAATGTTCCATTGGAGGAAAGTCACGACGAGGAAAAAATGAAGTTCCAGCCAGCGAAGACTCGCTGCTACAGGACACAGTCAGGAGGATCCTCTCCGTGAGGTCTACAGAAGCGTAGCATTCTCCTTCTGTCGGCCTGCAGAGTCCAGGACAGAGAAACGGTTGGTGGTGTACACCAGCGACATTATGGTCGGCTGGGCGAGGGTATGACGTGACGACACCGTCGAAGAGGATCACCGAGTCAGGGAACAGAAGACAGTTTGCCTTTGTTTGAGTTCTTGGAGCCTTTACGGTCGCCAGAGGAAGACTCAGATGATTGTTGGCTGGAGGGACGAAGGAAGTCTTCATGGGAGAATTCCCTCTGTCCTTTCAGCCTGCCGGTCATATAGCTGGTGACTACGCGCCGTGAGGCGAAAGTTTGGTAGCGTGTTGCACAGCTGGAGCAGGAGACGGGGACAGTACCATGACGCTGGGCCATTTCACAACCACAGTGCTAAATTTGAGGTCGCATGTCTGTGTGGCCATTCCTTCGTGGAGCGAGATGTAGCAATAACACTACTGTGCCAGATAGTAGAACGCAGGGTTTCCGTTTAGCCAGAAACTTGCGAACGACTGAGTAAGGCACTGTTTCCTTCAACCAGATCAACAGCCCACTCATCGAGATGTCGGGACACTCGCGGGAGGAGGCGTCATGGTCGCCATTGCAGTTGATACAGCGGGAAGAGGGTGGCACACAACCGCCCTCATGATCATCAATACCACAGGTTGTTCAGTTGGCTGGGTGTCGACAGGACTCTCGAGTGTGGTTGTAATGATGACACTGGTAGCACGACATTGGGTTCGGAATATACAGTCTGACTGTGTTAACTTCGTAACATGCTTTGATCTTTGACAGAAGAACCACTCTACAAAAGTGAGAGAGTGCATGTGGGCACTAAGGAGATACCTACTTTCTTCATCACTCAATGGACTGCTATGACGACCTGATCAGAGAGGTACGTTTGGATTTCTGCCTTGGTCATACCATCGAGCAGCCAAGTGTAAATAACCCCAAGTGAAGAATTTAGCGTTTGATGGGCCTTGACACGAACAGGATAGCCATGGAGGAGCGAAGCTGCAAGCAGTTGTTGTGCTTGAGGATAGGAAGCAGTCTCCAAAAACAAAGTGCCATTGAGTAAACGAGACCAGGATTTCAAAGGGCCAGCAATTGTATCAATACCTTTCTGAATAATAAACGGATTTACCATTGCAAAGCACTAAATGTCCTCAGGTCACATCTCCCAAACACCTGACACAGGGACCAATCGGTAATTTCGGAAGATCACCCCTCCGCGGGCCTGCCCTGTACCAGGGGTATGTGCGTCAGGAGCGCACAAAGAGGAAGAAGAAAAAGAGGAACCTCAAACGCTGAAGTGGAGGAACAACAGAAGAAGGTGAACGAAGAAAGAAAAAAAGGAACGAAAAACAGAGGTGAGTATTCTGATACTGACCACCGAGAATGCAGAATACTTTTCCAAAAACAGATCAGACAAGTTCCCCAAAGGAGGGGAGAAAGAACAACAAGAGGATAGACATACAGCATGGAAGGAAAAAGATGATACAAAGGCAGGGGCCCAGTGGCAGCCGAGCACGAAGTCCCCAAAGGGCCACTGGCTCTGAGAAATAATGAATTGCTTGTATTATGTTTTATCTAAGTCCATTTATGGTGTATTTGCAGCGTACCGGTTATTAATTTCAAGAAAATTTTATTCGGTTTTTGAAATATTGAAGTTTCTCCGTTTTGCTTGATTATAATACTTGCATCTTAATCAAAGACAACTATTTAACCTTCTTGCAAATCCCAGTGGCAGTACATTACCATATAGTATAACTATAATAAGAGTGGGGCCAACATCAAAATGTGAAAACTGCCAAGTTTTATCGTGGATCGGAGCCCACTTTGAACTGTTGGTCTGTTCTATAACTATGTAAGTCATTTGAAAGATCAAAAGAAAACAAAGGAATACCACTTCCAGTCGGACCATGCTAGTAACACACTGTGGTGTTCAAACTTTCGGTTAAACCTCATATTTGCAACAGCCGTAATATTCTCATTACACGACACAGAACCTTACGACTATGCTTATCAATTAAAAACTGTTACCAAAACTGTAACAAATCCAAGTGCTAAACAAATAATCGGCAACTTTCGGAGGTTGATGGTAGTGGTGCATTCACACGACAAGTAAAGAAGAAACCAGTAATCATTGCGTTTTATCAGCTGGAGTAAATGAGTGAAGTTCCGCTCGCACAAAGGGTAGCTTTAGCAGTATTGTTGCTACTATAAGGATCTATTACAATCGTGAACACTGGATTATTCAAATGGTTCAAATGGCTCTGAGCACTATGGGACTTAACATCTGAGGTCATCAGTCCCCTAGAACTTAGAACTACTTAAACCTAACTAACCTAAGGACATCACACACATCCATGCCCGAGGCAGGATTCGAACCTGCGCCCGCAGCGGTCGCGCGGTCCAGACTGAAGCGCCTAGAACCGTTCGGCCACAGCGGCCGGCCTGGATTATTCATTTGCGCCCTTACCCGCCCAGATAGTCACGCGCGTTAGCACGTCACTTCCGGGATTCGGGGAGACACTGCGTTCCTGGATCGAATCCGCATGCCGGCTTAACAACAACCGGAGCGTCGGCCAGTCTGACTGTGGTTTTTAAGCAGTATCGCACATCCGACTATGTGAATACTGGTATGGTACCCACGTCTTACCTCAGTTACACGATTCGCAAACACTTAGAAAACATTGTCACATTGTCAGATGAGATGCGTACAGACGGGCACACAATTCCGTCCCGAACGGGGGTTGGGTGGGAGCAGAGAGAAGAGGGGGGGGAGATTCAACAGGAAGGGCATCTGGCCACCCTGTACAACTAACACTGCCGAATCTAGATTAGCCCTCTACAGCCCCATGTGACTTCGAAGTCACATACCAGTTTTGTTGTTATTTTCTATACGTCTCTAAATATACACAGCCTTTATCGAGTTATGTAACATCAAAGTTTAAATACGGCAACACTTTTCAGCTGTTGGTGCCTTATTTAGTTATCGCTTATGGAACAGATGCCACAGCTTATCCAGTGTGAAGCACATGGTGAAATGTCTACTGAGCTGTTACTTGACTACTTATTTTCGTGTTTATTTTGTGTGTCATAAGAAGGGAAAATATTAGTGATATTCTGTGAGTATCCTAATCAACTCATATTCCAAATAATTGCAATTATTCTCATTTTTTTAAAGCACTTACTTAAATACTTGCTTTGTGACTAGTTGCACTAGGCAGCTATGGTATGTCATAAGCAACCATCTACTTAACTCTCATACTTTTATTTTCAATGCCGCAAACATGAATCCTGGCATTTTTCATGGTAGAAGGAAGAGAAAAATAACACACACTGATGGCTCAGTGCTAGCATCAAAGAGTAACTACGAAACACAAATTCTGACGATACCGAATATTACAATTTCTGACACTGATGATGGATCATTTTATAATGAAGAGTAAGCAGATTTTCCTGGCAGCGATTGTGAATCATGCGGCTATGATAAGGAAGCAAGCATTTTGCAATTGGAATCTGATACTGATGTACTTAATGAATGGGATATTGAAACACGTATGTAACGTAGCAGCGATGGTGAGGCACGTTAAAATCTTTGACCAGAGAGCCTATAATCGTAGTTAGTATGCGCTTGACCGCGCGAGTGTTACGAGCAGTCTGTTAGTAGTAGTCGTGCAGTACAGTCGTCGTGCAGTACTCTGTCAGTAGTCGTTGCGAGCAGTGGCTCGGTTCAGTTGCGAGCGGTACGCTAGTAGTCGTCATGCAGAGCAGTCGGTCAGTAGTAGCAGCCCAGTGCGGTTGTGTGATGTAGTCTGTCGGCAACACTGGTCAAGATGCTGAATGAGGTATACTGTTACTTAAGATAATCATCGGATAATGTAAAGTTTATTTATTGTAATTAATTTTCAACAAGTGCCCCCAATAATAATTTTGATTTCAAAAGCAATTTTACAAAAGATTTTATTTAATTGAAGTAACAATTTCGTTCCACTTCCCTTTTCTTTAAGGGAAGTGGAACGAAATTGTTACTTCAATTAAATAAAATCTTTTGTAAAATTGCTTTTGAAATCAAAATTATTATTGGGGGCACTTGTTGAAAATTAATTACAATAAATAAACTTTACATTATCCGATGATTATCTTAAGTAACAGTATACCTCATTCAGCATCTTGACCAGTGTTGCCGACAGACTACATCACACAACCGCACTGGGCTGCTACTACTGACCGACTGCTCTGCATGACGACTACTAGCGTACCGCTCGCAACTGAACCGAGCCACTGCTCGCAACGACTACTGACAGAGTACTGCACGACGACTGTACTGCACGACTACTACTAACAGACTGCTCGTAACACTCGCGCGGTCAAGCGCATACTAACTACGATTATAGGCTCTCTGGTCAAAGATTTTAACGTGCCTCACCATCGCTGCTACGTTACATACGTGTTTCAATATGTATAATGAAGATAATGAAGAACACACTGATAGCAAAATCTGCATCTGGAAACGAATTAGAAATACAATTGCGAAACTTTTACAGCCTTGGAAAGGAAGTCTACATGAGTTTACATGAAAATAAATTACGTCACTCATTAGATCATTGTTGATCAGTGTACTCCGAAGTCACAAACTGATTTTTAGAATACCAAAATTCGAATTTATGGATCACTAATTTATTTAGCGTTTCTTATTCAAAAAATATTTTTTTTGATCAGAATAAAAAAATTAAGATCATGGGGGGTTAACATAGCAATCCCGTGATGACACGTGATAATGTCAGGAAAAAGAAGATTTCATTTATGCCCTTCAGTATTAGCAAATGTTCAGTTACGGCGGTGAACTTAAACGCCATATAAGCGCGTGTTTACGCCCACGTACAGGCCTACGCTGCTCGAGATAACCTGTCATCTCTGCCGGCGCATCAAAGCCCAGGGCCTACGTAAGCGTAAACGGAGCCGACGCCGCGATAGACAAAAGAACACGGCGTCTGACGTGGCAACCTCTGGCCCGCAGTTTGCTCTACTGGCAGTGGAGCCGGGATAAGTCGCTAAGCGTGCTTGTTTATACTTTCCGCGCGTTGCAAGTACACTAAGCGAGCAAACAAAAGGTGCGCAGAGTAACACGGGCCGCGTCTCGCGTTTATTTCTGCCTCAAAAGTCTAACTGCTAGCCACTGAGAATAAAGCCACACCGTTTTTCTAGTCTTGTGAAATCGCAGGCTTCGTCTGGATATCAATGCCTTTTGTTTTTGAAATCAAGGTACAGATTATAAAAGCTGTTTGTATCGTACGGTTCATCGCTAACGGAAATAAATCCAAAGTTGAGGAAGGTTAATACTGTGTGTGTCCCTCACCATTTTTATTGTTCAGGGTGAACTGCCACTTTTCGGACCCTTGAGATATGTTATCTTCCCTAAATTATTTTGCAACTCCTATTGATCTTTTGTTGATTTGAGGAGACGGTAAGCTGCGGCATTACCAGCGAAAAATCTAAGAGGGCTCCATACATTATTTCCTAAGCATTTACATTGACGAAAAAGGGGAGTTTTTCCCCAATAAAGCACCAATCCGATACTGTCACACTCTGCGAATACGCTCTAAAACAAACAAAACGACGCACCATGAAGGTGTTACCCGATTGGGACGAAAATCGGTAGATGCGATGTACGTGTACTAACAAATTATTATAATTTCAGAAAAATTTGGTGATTTATTCAACAGAGAACACTTCACAAATTGAGCAAGTCAGTAACGCTTTGGTCCACCTCTGGCCCTTATGCAAGCAGTTATTCGGCTTTGCACTGATTGATATATTATAAGAAGATAGTAACTGCTCTCGGAAGAACAGATACTATTGATGACCGTGCCGCTTCTCTAGAATAAATGATAATTAATTGAAACCCTCAGCTGCCGACACGTGTTGTTGATATACCTCGATGGGGGACAGCTGAAAATGTGTGCTCCTGCTTACATGGCAGACGCTCTATCCATCTGAGCCTCGATGTCCTCATCGAGGAATATCAAAAGCACCTGTCGGCAGCTGAGGGTTTCAATTAATTATCATTTATTCTAGAGAAGCTGCACGGTCATCAATGGTATCTGTTCTTCCGAGAGCAGTTCCTATCTTCATATATAGTTAAAGACTACCCAGCCATTGACCTTCGTCTGCGCGAACTCTTACGGAAATCGTCACCTTAGTGTGCGTGATTAATGAATGGCTGAGCAAATATCTATTAGGTGCACTACGTATGTACATCCTGGACTCGGGTAGGCGCGCCAGCCCCGGATCGAATCCGCCCGACAGATTAAACGATGACGGCCGGTGTGCTGGCCAGCCTGAATGTGGTTTATAGGCGGTCCCCTCGTCCCGCCTCAGTTACACGACTCCCGGACATTTACAACACATTCACACTATTTCACGATTTACACTAGACGCAGACAGCTGGGGTACACTAATTCTGTCCTGGGGGGTATAGGGTGGCGGCAGGAAGGATATCCGGCCACCCCTTAAAATTAACCATGCCGATCTTGCGCACAATGGCTGTAGCGAAAGAAAGAAAGAAAAGAACATTACGTATGTACATTGTGGACAGTTGGGAATGTGGGTCTCACGGGAAGCGTGCAAGGGATAAGGCCCTGCAATCGCGCTATTCATCTGTGTTCTTGGTGGCTCAGATGGATAGAGCGTCTACCATGTAAGCAGGAGATTCCGGGTTCGAGTCCCAGTCGGGGCACACATTTTCAACTGTCCCCATCGTAGTATATCAATAACACCTGTCGGCAGCTGAGGGTTTCAATTAATTATCACTGATTGATATAGTTATTCTATGTCTTCCTGAGGGATACCGTGCCAAATTCTGTCCAGTTGGCGAGTTAGATCGTCAAAATCCCGAGCTGATTGGAGGGGCCTGCCCATACTGCTCCAGACGTTATCAATCTGGGAGAAATCTGGTGACCTTGCTGGCCAAGGTAGGGTTTGGTAAGCACGCAAACCAGCAGTAGAAATTCTAGCCGTCTGTGGCCTCGCATTATCTTGCTGAAATGTAAGTCCAGGGTGGCTTGCCATCAAGGGCAACAAAACGGGGTGTACACATACCGCAGCGCTGTAAAGGGGCCGCGGATGACGCCAGAGACGTCTTGCTATGAAATAAAATGGCACACCCAACCATCACTTCTGATTGTCGGCAACAGTCAGTCTGGTATACTCCCGTTGTTCGTGGCGTCTCCAGACACGGCTTCGCTTGTCATTGGTGCTCAGTTGGAAGCGGTACTCGACACTAGAGACAATTCTCTTCCAATCAATGAGATTCCAGGTCGGATGTGCCCGACACCATTGCAAACGGGTTTGTTGGCGTTCAGAGCTCAATGGCAGCTGGCGTACGAGGGCGCCGTGATCCCAGCCCCCTTTCTGTGTGCCGCCTATTATTGATCCTTGTGGTTATTGAAGCAACAGCTGTAAGAGGTATGCGCTGCCTGCAATAGGCAAGGCATAGGAGAGTCTCTGACCAGAGAGCAGTATGTAGTTAGTTGTTGCTTGTCGCTAGTCTGCGCGTGTCTGCAGTAGTCTTCGCGTGTCTGCGCTTGTCTGCAGTCTGCTCTGGTCGAGACTCTGGACGCTGAGTATTATTGTATAAGGTAAAGAAGCAGCCTCACGCATGTCTAGTAATGTATGTGAACTGTCATCCAATTAAAAAAAAAATGCCCTAATAATAATTTTTATAATATAAAGTAATTTTTTTTGAAAAAAAGCATTCATTTCAATTTAAAGAATTTATCCAATGCATGATCATTCCTTTCACGAATCACAAATGTATAGGCCAGCATTGCACGGAGCTGTGCCGAAAATTTTTTAGGTAAGAGCAGATATATTCGTCGTTTTTTTAGGTAAGAATTTTTGCTTTTTTTTTATTAAGAATACAGGGCCGTGGCGCAGCGCTGCTGTCGTCCTAAAATTTACCAGGTTACTGAATTTTTTTTTTATTTCGGGTTTAGGAATTTTTCTGTTTAGAACTTCACATTAAATGAGAAAAGAATTTTGTGGGTACATTAAATGTGAATGCATTTCTGCACAGAGATTATAAATGTGAACCAATTTTGTTCAGAAGTTACATTAAATTAGAATCACATTCATTTATTCATATTTTTAAAATTCATTAAATTATTTTGTGGGGAGGTTACACTTGGCGACATCCGGCCAGGACCGTATTTCTTTGTGAATCTTCTGATAAGTAGACATATATCTGCTCTTATTTAGTTAAATGTAGTTTGCATCTGGCGCAACGCATTTACTAATTTGTCACTCTTGCTTTCACAGATCATCGGCAATTTAGTACTCTTTGTTGTAATTGTTTATTCCATTTCGCTTTGTCTTTGTTTCATTTTTGTGCTTAATTTTGATTTGTGAAAAATGCCGCGAAAAACTGTTAACAGTACATCGCGATGTGCAATGAATGAAATAGCCGAGTCTAATAATTTGACCAATAATTCTTGCGACAGTCAGTGTAAGAGTGATAATCCTATAATTACAGATAATCAGTGCCTACCGATCACTAGTAATGATTTTAATTCTAATGATGAGCAAACAAATTCAATTGTGTCCTCTGTTAATTTAACGACAATTGATGACGCGGCACGTTCCATTACAATGAACGCTGTCCAGTTTGACACACCTGACATGCAAAATTTACACAGTGAACAGATAAATGTTTCTGACGAAGATGAACAATATACACAAAACACGACAAATCTATTTGATTGCGATGTAGTGACCAACAGTGCACATCCGATTGGCAAACCTTTTTGTGAATCAGACAATGACCAAATTGTTACCAGTACACAAAACGTGACAAATGCACATCCACCATCACACAGCACAGAGAATAAAGCAGCTAATTTTGGCATGGATCAAGTTATGGCATTATTGCTACAAATTAATCAATCGAACAAACAACTTAATGAAAATTACAAACAAGTTAATGAAAGTCTCAAACAGTCGAATGATAAGCAAGATAACAATTTCAAACAACTTAATGAAAAACATGACAACCTTAATGAGAAACTAGACAACAATTCCAGACAGCTTAGTGAAGAGATTACAGCCGTCGCCGTGCAATGTCATGATACTAAAGAACAATTACGTGAGGAAATTAAGGCTTGTGCTAGGAACAGTAGTGAAGAAATTAGATCTGTGGCACAAGAATTAAATAATACACATGCAGTTACAACTAAATTACTTAGAGACGAAATTAGTGCAGTCGCTAAACAATGCTCTGAAAACGCAACACAGTTACGCGACGAGTTTAAATTAATGTCAGCAGAACTTTCACGCACACTGGATGCAAAAGTAGACGCGAAATTTGACCAACAGAACAGTCAAATTGACGAACGTTTTAATCACCATCTACAAAACAGTGAAACACGTTACCGTAAATTTATACAGGAACAGGATAAAGTAAAGCAACAAGTCATGGAAACAATTACTGCACAGAGACAGGAAGATAATCGTAAATTGTTTACGAAAGCAAAAACATACGGAGACAACTATATTGCTACAGTATCAGACGAAATTAACACTGTCAAACAGTTGAACACCGAATTGCGTGATGAAATTTCCGATCTTAAATCAAAAACAGATACACACACAGTAGACTTTCAGACAGTGACCGACAGACTTGAACAATTAGAACTAATACAGGATCCCGATGCCATCAAAGCAGACTTTAAAAAATTGAACGAAACCACACGTAAAATACAAAAACAAATTAATGCTTGTGACACTAAAAACGATGATCAGGTAAAAATACTGACTGAAAAATATGATGAATTGGCCAGTCGTATTGACGTTATTGAAAGTAATAATGACAGCAAATCAGACGATACTTCACCCATTTCGTTTAATCAAACACCTGAATTCCAAAATTTACAGCAGACAATCAGTGAGATAGGTTCGTCCAATAATACGTTACGTAGAAAATTGTCAACTTTACAGCAAGAGGTAACAGAGATGAAAAATGTTTCAGCCTTTAACACATCACAGCAGACGCCACTTTGCGAACATTTGTCAGACTCACACAGCCAGTATAGTTTAGGTAATTTACAGAGAATACGTGAGTTAGATTCTGAACAGTCACAGACAAATAGATTCTCATACAATCCTGAACCTGTTCAGACATACAGAGACGATAATTTTGATTATAAGCAATTTTTATCCGTAAAAAAATCTAAGGTATTTAAAAATGACAGAGCAACAGAGCACAGGTGCACACTTTGAACTGGATACGTCAATTTATTTTTGTACTTTCACCAACTTGGCCTGTAATGCAGAAACTAGAATTGGCATGAATACAGCAATTTGCTTTTGAATTTTCACCGGCATTGCCTGTAACGCAGAAACTAAAATTTATTTGTAGCACGTAATTGACCTCAGGGGATTCATTACGCTTCGATGAATATGTGCCGTAGCGTGCACAGGGCCCCGAGCCTTGGTAGTGCTATTTCATCTTCAGTTTTCTTCACTGCTGCCTTCTCTTCTACTATCCTTTATATCTATCAAAACAACTCTCAACTATCGATCTATCTAGAATTAGGAATGAGTAAAGAAAACCTGATATGACAAGTTTTACCTGAAAGTGACATTTTTTGTTAGACACTAGCGAAATGACAAGAACTACCAGCGTAATTTTAATATCAGACAAAATTTTAATCATCAGTATGTACAAAATTTTCAGCAATCGTAAATACATTTTGGTAACAATACAGGTTTTTCTCCGCAACAGTATCAAAACCAACCGGTTAGCATACCTAACCAACAATGTAATGTATAAGGTCAACCAAGCTTTAATGTGTCGCCGCCTACACGTATAGCATCAGCTCCAACAAATAGTAACGCACAGCAACAAGGAAATAACTACGTACAGAAAACACACCATTTCAATTCTTATCGCAATGCACCGTATAGAAATGAATATCATGACAGACGTAAAAGTAATGAGCACAATTTTCAGCTTACGTTTAATAACAGTCGGTCTTACCAGCAGCAAAATCATCCGCAACAACAAATTATCATGAATGAACCAGACAATAGATATCATCCCGAGCGTAATACGTCAGGAAGAAATAACAGAACAGTACAAATAGTGGAAATGCCACAGCATCCTCCCGAAAATAATAGCACGTCAGATAGAATTTGACTAGATACAGTACAGGTTGCATCTTCCAGCAACGTAAGCGATACTTCTGACACAGAGAATCATGTTCACGAAAATGTTATTACTTTTGACGACATCCGGGACACTCTTTTTGCAGGAAAGACCAGTTATTCAAAAAACCATTTCACACCCTGTCATCGAAGTAAAAATTGGATCATCCAAATTTTCAGCAGTAATCGATTCTGGATCTCCTATGTCAGTCATAAATGAGGAAACTTTCAACGAATGCAACAAAGAGAATACCTATCCTACGTTACCATTAGGCAAAACTAAAGTAAAAGGAGCAGTATCTGGTAAAGGAGTAGATGTAAAATTACAGACACATTTATCATTTTATATTGCAGGTCATACATTTCACTCAAATTTTTGCATTGTTCCCTTATTGACGACAGACGTTATTTTAGGTACGAATTTTCTGGTACAACACGACGCAATTATTGACTTTCAAAACTCCTATTTAATGTTAAAGGATGAAAATGTACAACTGGCTTTAGAATTTCAGCACTCTTTATCTGCAGAAGAGCAAACAATTAATCGTACAGAGGTCATTTACGCATCACGTACCATAGACTGTCATTCCACATTATTAACAGATACGTAAGTACACAACTATAATACTCCAGACGAAGCCGACTATGACGTTATACAGATGATTTCTGATAAAGTTAAACAGAGCAGTGCAAATAGAGACGACGAACGGACGCAACTACGCAAAATTCTTTTACAGCAAGCTCCAGTTTTTGACAACGTTCCTGGTACTATGTCCGGTTTTATGTATGAATTTCAAGTTAAACAGCACGACACATTTAAAGCCAAACATTATCCCATTCCGTATATTTACAGAGAACAAGTTAAGAAAGAATTGCAAGCTATGCTTGACCAAGGAAAGAAAAAGGATGGTTCACTTCGCCTCGTACTTGATTCGCGTCACATCAATGACATTATTATTAATGAAACGGATCGCCCTCAAACACTAGAAGAACTTCTACAGAAATTTCATGGTACTGCTGTTTATTCCACATTAGATTTCAAATCGGGATTTTGGCAAATTCAACTTCATCCGGACTGCAGAAAGTACACGGCTTTTCTCTGTTTTGGTGACTTATCAATTTTGTAAATTACCGTTCGGTTTAACTATTTCTTCAGCAGCATTTATTCGCGGATTCAATACAATACTTCCGACAGAATCACAACGTATGTAGACGACATTCTTATTGCAGAAGCTAACTGGTCTGAACACAATCCGATTCTTGAACAACTGTTACGAACTTTTCGTGCACAAGGACTCACAGTTAATCTCAGTAAATCGCACTTTGGCGAAACTTGTATAAAATTTCTTGGACATGTAATTTCAGCAGAAGGCATTGCGCCTAACCCGGAAAAACTTCAAGCTTTACGTGACATTAATGTTTCTACGTCGAAGAAACAACTACGCAACTTTTTGGGTTTAATTAACTTTTTTCGTAAATTTATTCATTACTTTGCTTTAGACACCCCTACATTATGTCAATTGACAGGTAAAAACACTATTTGGTCCTGGGATAGGCAAGCACATTCTGAATTTGTGAACCTGAAAGATGCTTTGTTGAATGCACCACTTTTATCACATCCAGATCTTACTAGAAATTTTTCCATTGCCACCGACAGTTCTAATACCACTTTAGGCGTACACATTTTTCAGGAAATTGAAGAAGATGGCGCTACAGTAATTAAAAACATCGCCTTTGCGAGTCGCATTCTGTCACCTACTGAATGCAATTATTCTGTTACAGAACTTGAAACATTATGTGTTGTTTGGGCATTTACGAGATTTCGGCATTTTCTTTATGGAAGACACACTACCGTTTACACAGATCATAGAGCTATACAGTTTTTACTTTCCGCTAATTTTACACACGACAGATTAAGCAGATGGAAACTTTATTTACAGGAATTTAATTTTACAATTGTTCACATTCCCGGTACACAAAATATTGTAGCAGACGCACTATCCCGTTCTCTCAGCAACAATCAGCAAGACATCGCAACCAACTTCTGCAAAGCAAATTTCAGCGTCATGTACATTCAACAAGTTGCATTTGAGAATTTCATTTCGTCGTCATTACGAGACATAGCGCAAGAGCAGAGTAAAGACATCGTGTTGAAAGAAATTAAACACCTTTGGCAAGATAGGAATAATGTTACCATTAGAAACCATTACACTGTACGCAATAACATTCTGTTTCGCCGCTCTCACCCTGACAGCAACAATTGGTTATTATGCATTCCTGACGAACTTGTTGACAAATTAATTTGGTATACTCATTTAAGTTACGCACATTACGGAGCCAGAAAATATTTTCTTATACTGAGACAGAACTGTTATTTTACCAACATGGAGAAACATTTTCGACGAGTTTTAGCGTCATGTAAAATCTGCCAGAAAGCTAAGTCAGATACGACTTCACATATTCCTCCATTACATCCCATTGTACCTGTTAAATTGAGACACATGGGTGCTGTAGACATTTTTGGTCCGATTCCCAGAACTAATAGAGGCTTTTGCTACATCCTTGTCGCTGTTGAACTCACTTCGAAATTTGTTACCTTCACTCCGTTACGCAAAGCTACTGCTAAAACTGTTTCGAAAGCATTTGTAAAACATTTTCTATTTCATGTAGGGCATGTATTGAAAGTAATTTCCGACAATGGATCACAGTTTCGATCTGCTATATGAATACGTATGTTGGGAGCTAGAAACATTTCTCCGATCCATATATCCAGGTACCATGCTTCTTCGAACCCTTGTGAACGACTAATGAAAGAAATTGGTAAACTGTGTAGAATATACTGCCATAAAAAACATATTGATTGGGACACACACATACTTCATTCCAGGATGTAATTAATTCCATACCAAATGAATCTACTATGCTATCTCCGACTGTTATACTGAAAAATGTTGAACCACCTAACAAAATTAAAGAATTAGTAACCTTTTCTACATCTCGTCGACTACGGCACCATGAAATAATTGACATTGCGCTGAACAACATCAAACGTGCCGCAGAGCGCCGGAGAAGACAGCAAAAACAGGTTTGTACACGCCTTGACTTTCACATTGGACGGAAGATATTAGTACGCACACATTATTTATCTAACAGAGGAAAAAGTAGATTTAGTAAATTTGAGCTTCTATACGCAGGTCCATATCGAATTCGCAGCATTCCTCACCCCAATGTAGTACACGTCGAAACTCTGAGAACCAGAAAAAGTAAAGGCAATCACCACGTCTCCAATATTAAACCCTTTATTGAATGAACATACTTTATGATTTATCACACTGTAATGCCATTTCCTGATTTCTTTATGACCACTTATGCAATTATATTTATATGAACACTTTCTGATGATTATCGTATTTTTTGTTGGCAAGTGCCCGGCAAGGTAAGGTTAGCAGGTCGCTTTTCTTGTCGTTACACATCAGACCGTGCACATTTTTCCAGATGAACTTACACATTTTATGACCACTTATGCAATTATATCTACGTGATTACTTACTGATGTTTATCATATTTTTTCTTGGCAAGTGCCCGGCAAGGTAAGATTAGCAGATCGCTTTTCTTGTCGTTACACATCAGACAGTGCACATTTTCCATTTTTCATGTATGTATGATTGTTTTCCTGTTTTGTTTGTATCCACTATGAAATGTTTAAGATGTAACAAACACCAGTTGACTTTGACATTTTGCCTTATGATATCTCAACATCGTGACTATTTTACATTTTTTTTTTTTTTTGCTGCTACATTGTGATACTCTGTGTACATTTTTGCACCTGCACACTGTCTATGTTTTTGACATAATATGTTTTCTGTCATGCTATGCTGTATGCTTAATTATATCACTAGAAACCAGTTTTTATTTAATGGGTACAGATTTAAATGCAAGACATTAATCATCATTTCCAGAAAGCAATGACGTGTAAAAGAAATAAATTAAACAAACCACAGTGGATTGCTATGAAATGGGAATTTGACCTGCGGAATGAACGAAAGAAGATGCAATACCTCGTCACGAAGAGTAAATGGATCAGAATTAACAAGCATTAACAAGAATATACTATACACATCGTATGATAGCAGTCTTAACTAATTTTTTCTTTCAGAATACGAGGCGATTGATGCAGGCTGTCAGACAGAACTACACATCTTAGTTTTAGTGATGAAATATGCTAGAAATAAGAAACTCTATACTATGAATAGTTGTATAATGAATAATGAAGTGACTTTTTTGCAGATGATAATGAATGGTGATGAATAGTGATGAAGAATATAGTAATATGAATAATGAAGTTGTTCTTTACAGGTGATGATAATAATGGAGTTATGGTGATATGAATAATGAAGTTTTTGTTTCCAGGTGTTGATAGTGATAAACTTTATATGGCCACTAAACACACCACTTTTAAGTTTTTCTTTGCAGATGAGGATATTATTGAAGTTTATGTATTTATGCTATGTAGTTATTTAAGTATTTGTTGCAGTTCGTCTTGACAGTATGTCTTATGTCGCATGGTATGATGACTGAAGGTTTTGGAAAGGACAGCTAGAGAACATATATATTTAATACACATTTCATTACCTGTTAATTCGAAGTTCACTACTTTTCAGCATAATATGCGTTTCTTCTTTCAGCTTAATAGTCCATTTTGTATTTTTTTTCAGGAGAAGCTGTTCATGAAATTAATGTGCTATAAGCAGTTGGTCATTAAACCTGTTCTAGTACACGCATTTTTTTTTACCCATTTGTGTGTGTCATTCATGAATGTGATCACATATACTTTATTTGTTTCATAACCTTGCTGCAGCTGACTCATGACAATGACGTTACCTATCCTCATTTGCAGCAATAAGTCAAAAGCAAATATTGTTATGCCGCAGCAATTAATTATCGATCCCAACGCAATGCATTGATAGCACAAAAGAAAAGAAAAAATGTGTATTACCAGTCCCAAAAATAATGCTACCAGTTTAAGAGAGTTATGAGTAATACTGAATGATGTTTTCCAACCACAGACTTGAGTAATAGTTACAGTATGTTACATTTTAAATATGTCTTATGTCACTTGAATGATGAGTTCTGAGTAATAGTGAATCATATTTTGTAATAATGCATGCATGCTCTACACTCATTATCTCCTGTTTTGAATGATGACTTCTGATGGTTTGTAACTGATCAGTGAGTGCCAATAATTATTTTAAATATGTCGTATGTCACTTGAATGATGAAAAATGTTTTGTAATATTCAATACTTGCTGGCCAATGAATGCCACTGTTTCTTATATTTTTAATTTGTATTATGTCACTTTCATGCTATATATATGAATACCAGTAGCTTGATGCTACACTCATTAGCTCCTGTTTTGAATGATGACTTCTGATGGTTTGTAACTAGTCAATGAGTGCCAATGTTTTCTGTAATCAAACGACTTACGAACATTATTCTGTAATACTTCATACATGGTACATAAATGTTCAGTAACTGGGCGATGAGTGCCACCAATTACTCAAATCAGTTGATAGACTAATGCAATTCTCAATGATGATTGGCATAAGACTTAATGTCCTTCACCTTCTGACCTAATTACAAGAAATTACTGCATATCCGTTTGTCCTGTCTATCCTCATGATCATGGAGCACTATATTTGGTTTTTGCACTAATTCTACGTTGGTGTACCTTACAAGAACGTGGTGTTGACACAACATGCTGTCCACCACCTTGAGCGATGGAGATGTTATTATGGTCCCACTGTTTGGTGTACCTAATGCACTACCAAAATGATAACATGGAATATTAATACGACATTTCAGTGTCTTAGCTACACTGATTAATACTTCAGGGAAAAGAACTTCAGATTGTCTCACTTGGTGTTGTGCTTCTGTAGAAAGATGTGGACTTTCAGTGCAGCTGCATGCAACCTAATGTGCTACAACCATGATGCAATCCTTCCCTTTCCTATCCTAGTTCTTGTAAAATAGTAAAAAAAACTACAGTGCTTGTGCACTTTATGTCATTTGTTAATATGATTTGTATTCATTGCGTATACATTTTGTGATTTGCTGATATGTTCTGTACTACAGTGCGTGTGCATTTTTGTCATTTGTTAATATATGAAATGAAATGTCGTGTGGCTAGGGCCTCCCGTCGGGTAGACCGTTCGCCTGGTGCAGGTCTTTTGAGTTGACGCCACTTCGGCGACCTGCGCGTCGATGGGGATGAAATGATGATGATTAGGACAACACAACACCCAGTCCCTGAACGGAGAAAATCTCCGACCCAGCCGGGAATCGAACCCGGACCCTTGAGATTGACAGTCTGTCACGCGGACCACTCAGCTACCGGGGGCGGACATTTGTTAATATGATTTGTACTCATTGTGTATACATTTTGTGATTTCCTGATATGTTCTGTACTACAGTGCGTGTGCACTTTTGTCATATGTTAATGTGTTTTGTACTCATTGCGTATACATTTTGTCATTGCTTGATATGTTCTGTACTCACTGCATGTGCACTATATTTTATTTCATGTTCTGCACTTATATATATGTATATATTCTCTGATTGTAAACTTAGTTAATTAAGAAAAATTTGTTGCTCATGGCAAGTCCAATTGACTCACCATCGCTGCCAAATTTTTGCCCCCCTAGTGGAGGGTTATGTAAGAGGTATGCGCTGCCTGCAATAGGCAAGGCATAGGAGAGTCTCTGACCAGAGAGCAGTATGTAGATAGTTGCTGCTAATCAGTAGTCTGCGCGTGTCTGCGCTGAGTATTATTGTATAAGGTAAAGAAGCAGCCTCACGCATATCTAGTAATGTATGTAAACTGTCATCCAATTTTTAAAAAATGCCCTAATAATAATTTTTATAATATAAAGTAATTTTTTTAAAAAAAAGCATTCATTTCAATTTAAAGAATTTATCCAATGCATGATCATTCCTTTGACGAATCACAAATGTATAGGCCAGCATTGCACGGAGCTGTGCCGAAAACTTTTTAGGTAAGAACAGATATATTCGCCGTGTTTTTTTAGGTAAGAATTTTTGCTTTTTTTATTCAGAATACAGGGCCGTGGCGCAGCGCTGCTGTCGTCCTAAAATTTACCAGGTTACTGAATTTTTTTAATTTGGGGGTTTAGGAATTTTTCTGTTTAGAACTTAACATTAAATGAGAAAAGAATTTTGTGGGTACATTAAATGTGAATGCATTTCTGCACAGAGATTATAAATGGGAACTAATTTTGTTCAGAGGTTACATTAAATTAGAATCACATTCATTTATTCATATTTTTAAAATTCATTCAATTATTTTGTGGGGAGGTTATACAGCTACACGTCAGATCGATGACAATGATGACTCCTCGACTCTGAGTGCCTCTCTGACGATTGTTCGATCCTAACTTTCTGTCGTCTGTCTAAGTTGGCCACTTCCTTCTTGACGCTGTGGTCAGCCATGATTCACCTATTCCTGCCAACATTGTCGAATAGTGGCATCTCTCCTATTCAAATGTCTAGCGATTCGTCGGTTACCACCGGCTTCTTTTGGCCCAACTACACATCCTCCCTCAAATGTTGGGATCTGCGTATATTGTTCATGCGTCTGTATGTGGCATCCAACTGAGTACACAGAGTGAAATTCGCAAAGACTTTATGCCCTTGTATCGACATGCCACCTGTTTACTATACTTGTCAGCTGCGCGGTGAAATTGTTCTGCAACGTCATACAATCACCCAACGGCCACAAAGTCTACAGTTTTGAATTTTCCGAGGGTATGTCCATCACTTAGCGAGTATCGAATGATCTGAAGTATCATTCCTTTCTGATCTGATGTCCATCATCAACACTGGGATAAGGTGTGGCCCCTACAGGGTCGAATACACTCTTGTATTCCGCGCAGCATTGAAGAATATAGCCTCTGGATGTCATATTGATCAATTTGTTCCCACATCTGAAATACATGCTTCCCTTCGTATCTCTGCCATTTCTGAGTGTGACAAGTAAGGAGACCAGGGACGGTTGTCAAGGATTCGTACACTCCTGAAGGTGTGATCAGCAGTATGGGCTCTTGTATTGTCCTGCAGGAATATCTAATTTGATATTCTCATCATAGATGGTTTGGCAACAGAGTTCACCATTATTGCCAGATAGTGGCTAGCATTCAGTCTAACTACAACAAAACTGTTAATAGTTTCATGGCCACTTGTTGACAAATTGTCTGTTGGCTTCTGTCTCGGTCTCTTTGGCCGATATTTGTTTGGTAATTTTTCCAGCATTGTCAAAGCTTCATTGCTGGTGGTGGACTGAAGTCGACCTCGCGACCGAAGAACACGAGACAGACGCCAACAGCCCATTTTTCTAACTGCAACAATTACCAAATCAGTCATGTTGTCATATCTACCACATCTCCACACCTTCCTCAATGTCTGAAGTATGGTAATGCGCTGCATGTGCATGTTCTCTGACCCTGATGTGTTGTAATCTCCACATGAAAAATAATGTTACACATGCCCCAAGAGCCATAATGCACTCACACCATTCGTCATACGTATGAATCGTTTTTTTCTGTACTGAAAATAGGCGCTCATAAGAATAAAATTTTAAACTGCGTAAGTGTTAAATTTGGATCAAAGGTGACTACAACCTTCATCTGTAGTGGTACGCCGGGCGGTGTGACCGAGCGGTTGTAGGCGCTTCAGTCTGGAACCGCGCGGCCACTACGGTCGCTGGTTCGAATCCTGCCCTGTACATGGATGTGTGTAATGTTCTCAGGTTAGTTAGGTTTAACTAGTTCTATGTTCTAGGGGACTGATGCCCTCAGATGTTAAGTTCCATAGTGCTCAGAGCCATTTGAACCATTTGTAATGGTACAAAAGCTTGGCGTGCAAGGTGTCGGCACATTCGAAATAAAGGCCACAGCTAAGAAGTTCACGTGAGCAATACGGTGTGGTAATGACGTCGCACTGCCATCAAATTTCATCACAATTCTGCTCAACACCACCGCGGACGGGTTGCACGCTGAGAAGGTCATTACAGCTCCTCTTCTCCACTTGTTAGCCCTTCTTTTGGCGTCTTTGCGATAGAGATCAGAACTGCGACATACAGCGTTGAAATCACGCGGTTTTCGAGTGGGTAGCCGAGCAAACGAATTCAGACAAAACATTTCAAACAAACCGCCTCTCAGAACTGACACGTACAGGCCTCAGGGAGTGGTGTGAAGGGCGTCAATGACGTTTTCGGCTCCGAATCAACGCCCCTCGAAAAGCGAAGGTTTCATTGATTCCCTTAATGCCACCCCCCGAGGCCTTTTCGTGTCGATTCTGAGCGCGGCGATTTGCCTGAAATTTTTGCTCGGCCACCCATACCATACATTATTTCAACGCTGGGTGTACGCGGTTCTGATCTCCATCACAGAGACGTCAAAAGAGGGGGTGAAATGTACGGGTGTCACGCACACGGTGGCGTTGGGTAGAATTGTGGTGAAGTTTCGTGCTAAGGTGACATCATTAACCCACCTTACAGCTCTCGTAATCTTCTTAAAAAATTGTAAATTTGTGGTAAGATCTTATGGGGCCGAACTGCTTAGGTCATCGGTCCCTAAGCTTACACACTACTTAATCTAACTTAAACTAACTTACGCTATGGACAAAACACACACACACACACACACACACACACACACACACACACACACACCCGAGGGAGGACTCAAACCTCCGTCTTAGCAGTGGCCTTACTTTCACATGTTAGACATCTTGATGTTTGAAGCGTCGCCGAATCCGAGGATGACGTCGCAGAACGCCTCGGTTTTGCACCATTACAGAAAAAGTTTGTAGACACCTTGAGACAAATTTCAAACTTACGCGTCGCAATCGAAGGCAATTACGAGGTTTCGAAGAAATGATCCTTTAATTTTGTTGCATAGTGTACATCAAGAATAGAAAGGCATATCACACTTCCTTAAAATATAATTTCCGTATCACTATAAACAGATGCTATGAACTTCCTCACAGGAAAAAAATGGCTCTGAGCACTATGGGGCTTAACATCTGAGGTCATCAGTCCCCTAGAACTTAGAACTACTTAAACCTAAGGACATCACACACATCCATGCCCGAGGCAGGATTCGAACCTGCGACCGCAGTGTTCTCGCGGTTCCAGACTGAAGCGCCTTGAACCGCTCGGCCACACCGGCCGGCCTTCACAGGAAATCACACAGCCAGTTACAGAGCTCACAATCTGATTAAATGTTGTTAGTAGCAATGGTCTTCACATATGCTTTTTGGGAATCTATGTAATCAACCTGAGATCCCCCGTCGATAACGTTGATCACCTTGCGTGAAAAGAGCTGTTTTATGCAAGAATGGTATCTTCAGATTCTCTGTTAATTATGTGGCAACAGTCCGTTCCCTTCAGGGTGTGTCACAGTGTGTGAACAGCGCACAACACGCACTGTGAACTACAAAAAGGTTAAAACAGCGACTAAGTTTAAACGTTTTTCTGGTTGCGCTTACAGCTTGGAGCTTTTGTCTGCTTCTAAGATAGGCTCAAGCAGCAAATCATCCATTGTTTCGTTGCTGAGGGCTGATGCTCCTAATATGCCCCATTAGTACTGTAAATAGGCTGTTTATGTTTTCTTATTGGCAACGTTACGTAGCGCTCTGTATGAAAATCACTGGCTGTGCTGTGTGCAGTCTGTGGCTAGATTGCATTGTTGTCTGCCATTGTAGTGCTGGGCAGCAGCAGCTGGATGCGAACAGCGCGTAGCGTTGCACAGTTGGAGGTGAGCCGCCAGTAGTGGTGGATGTGGGGAGAGAGATGGCGGAGTTTTGAAATTTTTAAAACTGGATGTCATGAACTGCTATGTATATTATGAGTTTTCAACATTATTAAGGTAAATACATTGTTTGTTCTCTATTAAAATCTTTCATTTGCTAACTATGCCTATCAGTAGTTAGTGCCTTCCGTAGTTTGAATCTTTTATTTAGCTGGCAGTAGTGGCGCTCGCTGTATTGCTGTAGCTTGAATAACGAAGATTTTTGTGAGGTAAGTGATTTGTGAAAGGTATAGGTTAATATTAGTCAGGATTTTGTAGGGATTTACGAAAGTCAGATTGCGTTGCGCTAAAAATATTGTGTGTCAAGATAAGCACAGTCTTGTATAAATTGTTCAAAGGGGATGTTTCATATGTCGACCCTTAGCCGAGGATAGCTCACTGGAATCTTCTGATTTTTTCTTGTAGTCTGTGTAATTAGTGTAGCTATTGTTTATTGCTAGCGCGTAATTGTAGAGAGAATCTCCTTTGTAGTTGCAGTCTTTGATTGTTGTACAGTAAAATAGTTGTGGCATGCATGTAGATTTGCACCAAGTATTTCGCAGCTGCGCTTGCAATTAACTAGATATTATTTTCAGTGCTATGTTAATGTGTTCTCTTATTTTTGCTCTCCAAATTGTGTTTTTCTGTGTTGTCGTGTGAAATATTGTGACAATAATGGCGTGTGAAAAACTTAATACTAGGCTCCAAAGTAATCTGAGAAATGACAGTGAAGACGAAATCAGTGTGTTAGCGCCACCGTGTAATGAATTAACTAATGTTCAAAGTAGTAATTTGGTAATTGTGCATAGGGAAATGGAGCGGGCGGCAAATAATGGTGTAGACAGTGAAACAAGTAGTGAACAGGGAAGCATTATCGATCGATCGGTCGGCAACAGCTCGCCTCAGGAATCCGAAATGACAGAACACAATATTGCAACTACTGTAGACTCAGGTTTTGGGTCCTCACTGTTTTCTCAAATAAGTCAAGACACATTTTCTGCTTGTCAAAATGTGAATGTTGCCTGTGCAACTTCAACTTCACTGCCGAAAAGCACTGACGAACATGTTTCAGACACCAGTGCATTGCTATTACAGTTAATGCAACAAATGGGACAAAGGCTACAAAAGTTAGAAACAATGGAACAAAATCTTCGAAAGTTAGACACAACGCTTGAACAAAATCAGAAACAAATGGGACAAAATCTTCAAAAGTTAGACACAATGGAACAAAATCTTCAAAAGTTAGACACAATGGAACAAAATCAGAGACAAACACAGCAAAAGCTTCTAAAGTTAGACACAATGGAACAAAATCTTCGGAAGTTAGACACCACGCTTGAACAAACACGTGAAGATTTAACTACTGAGTTACATAACATTGAATCGAAATGTCAAAAAGTCTGTAATGACGTAAAAACACAAATTTGTGAACATTTTCAACCTATTTTTTCGCAGCATGACAATGCATTACAGAATCACGAAGCAGCCATAAAAGAACTGCAAACTATTGTTCATGAAAATCATGAGACCTTGCAAGCTGAAATTGACTCAGTTGCATCTACCGATTCGGTTACACAACTTGCAAAAACTCAGGAAAACTTAAAAGACACAGTAGATACTCTGAAAATTGGTTCAGAAAGATACATGGAGGAAATTAGTTCATTATCAGAGAAAGTAGTTGAACTTTCGGATCAGCTAAATAATTTATCTACGAAGGTAGATGATAATCTGAATGACTCAAAACCGGTAGTCTTTAATGACACAGAAGAGTGCGAACAAATTAGGAAATTCAAACAAAATCAGAATCAAATTAATACGCAACACCAAAGAGAAATCTGGGAAGTACAAGATCAGCTGATACAGGTAATACAAGAATTACGTATTTCAGAGGACACTCGCGCCCCAATACAGGAAGAGGGACATGGAAATACGGAACAGCCACAAAATAATAACACAGCGCATTTCGGAAATTATGAAAGAAATCGGCAAGGTGCACCGAATTTTGAAATGGAACCGCCGTAACGACGTAACAATGACCGATATGCGACTCGCCGACACGATGATTTTGACTATAAGCTGTTCATTACTACACGAAAATTCAAAACATTTAAGAATTCTGGCAACGACATTCATCCACCAGCATGGCTTCATCAATTCTCTCATTGTTTTCCTCACAACTGGTCATTGCAGCACAGATTAGAATTTATGTGTGGCTACTTAGAGAATGAACCAGCTGAAACAATGCAATCGGTCATTCACGATTGTCACAGTGAAGGAGAATTTTACCATGCCTTCCTCTCAGCATATTGGTCCCAAGCTACACAAGACCGAGTAAAACATAGCATCATAATGATGAAACATTTCGAACAATCTGAATTTTCCAGTCTTGTGAAATATTTTGAAGACACGTCGCACAGGAATCAGTACCTGTCAAACCCATACAGCACCTCAGAACTCATCCGCATTTGCTTAATCAAATTACCTGAACATTTACGACATATTATTTTGGCAGGACGTTGCAAAGACGACATTGAAGCTTTTCAGGGACTGTTACAAGAACTGGAAATTGACACTGACAGCCGCGGAACGCGGAAACAGAAGCACAACAATTACAGGTCACATCTGTCAGAATTCCGCGATGACAGAAATAATACACGACAAGGCTATTCTTACAACGTAAATCGTGACCAAAACAGACACCACCCATATGGCAACCGTTGGCAGAGTAGTAATAATTACAGGGAAAGATCACCTCTCCGCGGTAATGATTATCACAGAGACAATCAGAGAAACAGACAATATGGGAACCAAAATAATTATTATCAAGGGAGAAAAAATAACTTCAGATGTAATGGTCCAGCGCGCAGTTACGATTCAGGGAGAAATTCTCCACCACGTGACCGACAAGAAAGAAACTATGGAATCTACCGACATGACGACAGACGATATAATCGTAACGACAGACCTGAATTGCATCAGAACTGGCGGGATTCAAACAGAGCAGGGCCCTCTCGACAAGCTAAATTTGTAGAAGTTAGGTCTCCAAATCCCAATAACGACGCGCGCGAACAAAGACACAACAGGCAATGACTTATACCGCTGGCAGCCACAAAACGTACTTATGAAACGTCCCCTTTGAACAATTTATACAAGACTGTGCTTATCTTGGCACACAATATTTTTAGCGCAACGCAATCCCTACAAAAGAATGGCCCTGACTAATATTAACCTATACCTTTCACAAATCACTTACCTCACAAAAATCTTCGTTACTCAAGCTACAGCAATACAGCGAGCGCCACTACTGCCAGCTAAATAAAAGATTCAAACTACGGAAGGCACTAACTACTGATAGGCATAGTTAGCAAATGAAAGATTTTAATAGAGAACAAACAATGTATTTACCTTAATAATGTTGAAAACTCATAATATACATAGCAGTTCATGACATCCAGTTTTAAAAATTTCAAAACTCCGCCATCTCTATCCCCACATCCACCACTACTGGCGGCTCACCTCCAACTGTGCAACGCTACGCGCTGTTCGCATCCAGCTGCTGCTGCCCAGCACTACAATGGCAGACAACAATGCAATCTAGCCACAGACTGCACACAGCACAGCCAGTGATTTTCATACAGTGCGCTACGTAACGTTGCCAATAAGAAAACATAAACAGCCTACTTGCAGTACTGAAACATTAAACAGTACAAACGTGGATGAAACGAACTACTCGTCTTACAATGTACTCGCGAAAACGCAAAAAAATAGACACCAATTTAGGCGAAGCGATACCTCGTACTGCCAGGGATTTTTCCTTTGTGGGAGGAATGGAAAGTGGTGCACTCAGCATCGTGATGCCGACTGAGCAGCTACATAATCGAGTACTAGCGGCTCCATGATACGGAAACTGACAACGGTCGGGAGAGTTGTGCGCTGACCCCGCGACCCTTCATACTGCAGCCAATGTTGCCATTGGTAGAGGATGACATGGTGGTGGGTCGGTACCAATGTACCTGCCAAGTACCGTAGACAGTGTCTACGTTTACCTTTACTGCACACGAATGGGCAGAAAGAAGATCTAAAGAAGAGTGGCGCAATTTGTCACTGGTCCGCTTGCACACGGAAGTGTGTCAAGATCATCAAACTTCCAATGGCCGGTGGCACGATAGAAGCATTGCGCATCACGGAGAGGTTTACGGTTAAAATTCAGAGACTGTATCCTCCAAGGTCAGGCAACATTTGAGGCGCGTTCAGTATGTAATACAAAATATTTTCTGTCGACCAATTTCGGCTGAAAAATGCCGAATTCGTTGTGGAATTTTCCAAAATTCCGACAGGTGGAACCGCTATACGTTCTCTTCAAAATGGCGTCTGTAATGGAGTTGCGTTCCAAGCAGAGAGCTGTCACTGAGTTTGTTTTGGCAGAAAACCATGGGAGTTCGATTCTTTAAAGAACCGGGGGTAGGGAGTTTACTGGTTGAATATCTACTTATTCTGCTGTTTGATTTCTAATTGAGAATGTATAAATTCCTGTCAGCGACGTTACCTTAGCACCAACTGAGAGACTCTTCTTTTTTGTTAAATAATTTGGTGTTCTCAAAACACGCACCTATGACTCGTCTTGACAAAAAAACTTATGAGTCACACTAAACAATAACGGCACAACAGGAAGTAACCTGGTACAGGCCTTAGCTATTTTACTAATTATTGTACCGAGTAATGTGAAGTTAATGACAGCTGAATCCCCAAATGATTATCATGTTGCGTAGAAACTGCTGAGCATTTCTGCGACGCACCAGTGATGAGAGAGGGGAAGGGAAAACGTAATCGAGGAGTTCTCCTCTGAGCTGAAAACACGACTTCTAAAACAGACTTATTACCGTCTTGGCTGCAGTATTTCTTTTTTTATTTACCGGTATTCGGTTCAACGACCCGAACCATCCTCAGATCCATAGACGACGCTAAGATAACTCCACAAAAATACAAAACGTTATCATAACCAAACATCGAATGCACAGGAGCGTTCCTCTCTGTATCAGTTACAAAGTAACCGTCCCACTGGCAGCAAAATTTACGTGCTTCGACACATTACGAAGTAGTGGTTCTGCGGAATCCACGTTACTGATATACCCCACAGGGTGACATCTGGTACATTTGAATAAAATATTCGCCAAAACTGAATCAATAACAATTATTGTTTCTGTAATGAGGACACTGTTTTTGTAGGTACTTAATCAAAAGCTGCGGTTCGTCCAGGTCTTAAGAGATTATTATAGCAGGAGCGTTAAATGAGTAATGAGACACATTTTTCTCAGCCATTTTCGGTTGGAAAAATGTGGAATTTGTTGTGAAACATCGTGGAATATTCCCGCTTCGTGAAGTTCCAAAGGGCGGAGGTGCTATACGTAGCCTTCAAAATGGCGTCTGTAACGGAGGTGTGTTCCAAGCAGAGAACTGTCATGAGTTCCTTTTATTGGAAAGCCAGTGACCGCAGACATTCACAGGAGATTGCAGAATGTATACAGAGACCTGGCGGTGAACGAAAGCACGGTGAGTCGTTGGGCGAAGAGGCAGGCATCATCGCACGAAGCTGTCCGACCATCCGCTTGCCAGTCGACCGCCCACAGCTCAGACTCCTGCAACGTTGAAACGTGCGGATACACTCATTCGAAGTGCTCGGCGGATCGTAATCAACAACCTCGCTGCACAAGTGGACGTCGTAGTGCTGACACACTCGTCCACTGGTTGGAGGACTCAAAGGTATGTGCCAGCTTGGTGCCTTACCGCATAACAGAAGTCCATAAAGAGGAACATAGATCATGTGTGCGGAATTGCTTGCGCGTTACGAGGCTGATCGGGACAGTTTTTTGTCCAGCATTGTCACAGGTGATGAAACGTGGGTTCATCACTTCGAACGGGAAACAAAACGGAATTCCATGGACTGGCCCCACACTACCTCTCCTCTGAAGAAAAAGTTCAAAGTCGCACTCTCAGCCGACTAAGTCATGGCAACAGTCTTCTGGGATTTTGAAGGGGCTATTCTGTTTGACAACCTCCCTCATGGTTCAGCGATCAACTCTGAAGTATATTGTGCTACCCTCAGGAAGTAATAAGTGGCTGACAGAGAAATTATCGATGCTGCAAGACGATAGCTTCGACATCGATCAATAGAGTGGTACCATGCGGGCATACAGGTCCTTTCAGTAAGGTGGCGTAAGTGCATCGCACTGAACAGAGATTATGTTGAAAAACATAGTAATAAAACCGACCTTCTTTCAGAAAGTAAATTGTTGCTTTACTTATTGAACGCCCATCGTAAATACATACATCAAAAATTTTATTAAGTTACAAGACGGTGGCGTCCATATGAATGGCGTTGCTGTACACCTGTCTTCGTCATGGCTTGCTTCCTCATATGATCACTGTACAGGGTGTTGTGCCGCGATAGAACCAGTCCTGCTAACAGCTGTCGTGGACAGAGGGCAGCGCTGGACGGCCCCTTCACTGCCGTCACTCGCAGCGTACATGTTACAGATGTCGCACTGCACATTTTCCATCGTATATCGCTTTCGATATACACACTCTGATCGGCCAGAACGTTATGACCACCGAACTACTATCGATATAAACTCGTACAAGCGATAGCAGCGTCACCCAGCAAAGAATGACTGCTAGTCAAACACACGGAGGGTGCATGTAGTACCGGTGAGCGTGCTGTCCGTGTGTTGTGTAGAATGGGGAAGGCGCGTGGTCTGTCTATGACAGTGGGAAGATTCTCATGGCCCGAAGCCTCGGCACGAGCATTTCGGAAACTGCACGAGTTGCCTGTTGTTCGAGGAGTGCTGTGGTGGGTGTCTTCAGCTCGTGGCGAAACCACAACTGCCGCGCGGCGTAGCGCTTTGTCACGGTCCGTGCGGTTGCCCCCGTCGGAGGTTCGAATCCTCCCTCGGACATGGGTGTGTGTGTGTGTGTGTGTGTGTGTGTGTGTGTGTGTGTGTGTGTGTGTGTGTGTGTGTGTGTTGTCCATAGTGTAAGACAGTTGAAGTTAGATTAAGTAGTGTGTAGGCTTAGGGACCGATAACGTCATCAGTTTGGTCCCGTAAGACCTTACCACAACTTTCCAACTTTCTCTCCACAGCTAGACGCCTTGTGGTTGGGGGTCACCCCTCATTACAGATGTCGGACGTCGTAGGCTGAGCAGACTGGTAAAAATAGGACAGTCAGCGAATTTTGGCGGAACTAACATCAGACTTTAGTTCTGGGCAGAGTAGAAGTGTGTCTGAACACACAGGCCTCCGAACACTCCTAACAATGGGCCTCCGCAACTGACAACCCACGCATGTGCGGATGTTAATACCACTACGAGTGAAATGGGCGTATGACTATCGTCTACGGGACGCTGGCGCGGAGACACAGCGTTACATGGTCTGGTGGCCTTGAAACCTTCTTCCATGCCCATGGGCTCGCATTCGGGAGGACGACGGTTCAATCCCGCGTCCGGCCATCCTGATTTAGGATTTCCGTGATTTCCCTAAATCACTCCAGGCAAATGCCGGAATGGTTCCTCTGAAAGGGCACGGCCGACTTTCTTCCCCATCCTTCCCTAATCTGATGAGACCGATGACCTCGCTGTCTGGTCTCCTTCCCCAAACAACCCAACCCCAACCCATGCCCATGGGAACAGCTCCTTCACAGCTGTACTGCGGGATGGAGACAAGCTGGCGGCGGCTCCACTATGCTCTGGGGAACATTCAGGTGGACATCTTACACTGGTTGCAGACCACGTACATCTCTTCATGATAATCATGTTTCCCGATTGCTATGTAGTTTTTTAACACGATAATGTTCCATGTCACAATTCCAGGAGAATGTTGGAATAGTTCGAGGAACACAGCGGCGAGTTCCAATTGATGTACTGGCCCTCCAACTCGTCGGAGCTGAACCCGGTCGAACACATCTTGGATGCGATTGAGCCTTTCGTCAGAGCTCATCGCCCCCCTCCCCGGAATTTACAGGAATTAGGTGGCTTGTGTGTGCTGATGTGACGTGTGTGTGACAACTCCCTCCAAAGACCTACCACAGCCTCATTGCTTCCATATTACGACGCATCACCACTGTTATTCGTGCCAAAGGTGGACATACCAACTATTAGGCAGGTGGTCGTAATGTTCTGGCTTATCAGTGTACGCTACAATCATCACCAGAGTAAGTCGTCAAAAATGTGGAAATTGGAATTATGATTGGATTTGTTCTGCTCACTAAGAATTAGATTTCGATCTTGCAGTTTGTGGGCATAAATTTCAAGCTCCTCCAAGACGTTAAGGTAGCCAAGGCTACAGATGAGAGAAAGTGAGCAATGTGACGGCTGTAACGCGTACGCTGCGACTAACAGCGGTGAAGGAGCCCTCCTGCGCGGCCCTTTGTACACGGCGGCGCATATTGGCCCAACTCGCTTCAAAAGCTGGACAGAATTGGAAAAAAAAGGAAGAAAGTGCGTATGTTCCGACTTGAGTCCCGCTAAATCTTGTGTAGACTTGCCGAATACTGTCGTAACATTCCAGTCTCAAGTCTATATGATACATGCAGTGACAGTTGACGGTAAACAGTGAATCCAACAACAACAAATTCTCCATATTTGTTTGTGTATAATTATTTTCAGGAGAAAATAAGGTGGGTAGAATTCCAGAAGGTGTATTTATGGCATTTTTAACCGGTGTGATGACATATCGACTTAAACCAAACCATTAGCTATATAATTTCCTCTGTGTGGTTCTCGTTCTCTGAGTGGCTCTGCTACTACCGTAATAGTGGACCTAACTAGTTGAAATGTAATTGTCTGCACACGTTACAACTCTTTTAAAGTGCGTGTCATATATGTTGGCGGCCGAGTTTAGGTTCGTTCTGCGCATCTGACGTCACAAAACACAGTCAGCCAAAAGTAATAGAACAAAAGCAATGTCTTGATAGCAGACTTCCTTTTATAGAAAGTTTGGAAAAAGCATTCTTTATACCAATTGCTTCACATTCTATTAATTACTTAAACCAAACAAGCAATAAGACTCCTAACTCAGACGACAGCAAGGAAAGGTGTTTGTATCAATCTCACGAACCGCTTTTTCGCAATAAAGAACAGCGGTAACTGTTTATTTCCTATTGTACTTCGACGAAGCATGAGTAATTTATAGTCATACCAACAGTGTTTGTCAGTCTTTTGCGTGACCTGTTAGACTCCTTATGGAATATTGGAGCCCGACGATTAACGTTAGTGTAACGGTTAAGGTGTTGGGCTACAAAGCGTAAGGTTATGAGTTCAAACCTTATGCAGTGCATGATATTTTCTTTATTTAAAAACAATATCGAAGTGTCTTACTTCACGAATTTTATTCGTTTGAATGCAGTTTTTTGAAATTTCTAGTGCTTTGTCTCTTCATTAACCCTTTCGCTGCTGCAGGCACGTGCTCCCCACATTGCGCACTGTGCGCGATTTTGTCATCACTGCACTGCTCGCCTGTGCAGACACATAGTGTTCCCACTGCTTTGACACACTTATCATTCGATTTCGCAAAAACTATTTGGCCCAAAAGTTTGATTTTTACACATCTTCTTGACTGATACCTTCCCCCCCATAAATGACTTAATTTTGAAGAGTTTGCAGAGGTAAAAGTCCATAGCGTATACTTTCCGTATGGTCGACTTTAGTTGCCATAATGTTGAGAATGAAATGTGGACAAGACACCTAAATTTCATATAAAATTTACTGTATAATAATATCTCATTTAATTTAAGTACCACATAGGTGTCGTATGTAATATTCCGTCTTTCGCCACTGTAATAAAAGTTTTATTTACACTGGGCGCGTTTGGCTTTATTTTAGAGCACTTTAATCAACAGAAGGTATGGCACTTACACAATGGTACTCATGTTCTCTTTCTTGTTTTTGTTCCACAGTCGCAGTTTTACCAATGGTATTGAAATATATTCCTCTTCTGCAACTGTAATAAGCAGCTTATTTAGACCAGACGCGTTTCTCTCTTTTGAAGCATCTTCAGTGGACAGTATTTTGTCTCCTCCATTGCCAAGTCACCTTTCGTAGTTTTGTGCTGCGATAACACAATATTCAACGTTTGTGCCGGCTGATCAGTGTTATAGAAAATAAATGCTGTTTGTGTGCGCCCGGTGTAAATAAAACTTTTGTTACAGTCGCGAAAGATGGAATATTTCTCAATATTACATACGACACCTATGTGATACTTAAAAGAAATGAGATATTGTTATACAGTAAATTTTATATGAAGTTTAGGTATCTTATCCACATTTCATTCTCAACATTGTGGCAACTAAAATCGACCATATGGAAAGTATACTCTATGGACTTTTACCTCTGCCAACTCTTCAAAATTTCGTGCATGGTTTACTATATTTAATGCTGCATAATAACTGCGTTGAACAACGAAACAAAATTAAATCATTTATGGGGGGAAGGTATCAGTCAAGAAGATGTGTAAAAATCGAATTTTTGGGCGAAATAGTTTTTGTGGAATCGAGTAATATGTGTGTCAAAGCAGTCGGAACATCATGTGTCTGCAGTGCAGTGTCTGCAGTGCAGTGACAAAATCGCGCACAGCGCGAAATGCACGGAGCGCGTCTTTGTAGCAGCGAAAGAGTTAATGCGGCCTTGGTGGCTTTACTTCATGAACTGCGCGCTCCCCCCTAAACGTAAGCTTGCGAACTATACCATGGCGCTGCTTCTCTTGACGCGTGCAACTGGCAACGCAGCAATCTCCCGCGTCTGGACGGGTATGCGCGAGCCGCCAAGATAAAAGAATTGAACTATAGTGGCCGGTCATTTTTGCACCGGATGGCAGTGCCACACAATAAAACGCATCCCTCACTATTGCAGTTATCTCACGAACTATTATCTGCACAAGAAAGTCATTAGGGTCTCCTGTAGAATTCTTGGGGAGCTAGTCGAATTGTGATCATAATTTTTTCGCAAACCGAACAGTATTTTTTTATAACATTAATATATCCACGAGTAATATTGTTTTTTTGTTTCGCGAAATGCTGCAGAACTACTCAAATTTTGTACTGAGAACTCCAGAACTAAGACATATCTGTCAATAACTATGAAAAAAAAAAACACATTTCGAGACCAACTTCATGGGACACTCGATATTCTGCAATAACGCCCAATGCCGACATCATTCCATATAGTTTTCATGCATAGATATGCTATGATCGAAGTTGGTCCGTTGCCGATTGGACGGCTATCTGAAGATCCGCAGATAGCTCGGATTAAGAATACCCGGCGTTACCCAGAAGATTTGACACGTAAATATTCCCGTGCGATAACGATGCAAATCGAATTCCATCGGCTTCTGGTACCTTCGGACTCATCCACCTCAAGAGATCAGAAAATGACAATCGAAGAAGATAAACAGAAGCCACCTGAGGTAAGAGACCTGAATTTCGAACCACCTCGCATTTGACAATCAGACAGTGATCCTTCTCAAAGCAATAATGACACAAACGACGAATGTGACCATGATTTCGAATGAAAAAACGTAAAATATCGAATAAAAACATTTCAGTACAGAAATTTCAACTTATAATCTGTTATAAGCGGCCTCACAGTACTTAATGTCCGAAGTTTTACTTGAATCCGATATATTTATAATTTTTGATTTGCCAGACTGTATCTGCCGTTTTGAATTATGTAATTCCGACACCGAATTCCTGATCAGCGACCCAAATGATATAAAAATAATACAGTTTTGTCGGTATTTATAACCATTTGTCTATTATGTCCAGGTTTTGGAGCGAGAGGCCCACTGATCAGCAGTCAGCAGACGACTGACTGGATCGCGGCACAAAACCCAACACAGCGATCACGTGAGTGAGCAAGCCATTATTAAGGCAGGGCTACAGCAACGCTACAGAGATGAACGCCGCCGTCTTCTAAATTATCATGTTTTTATAATATCTTGTAACCTTGACGAACCACAGATTTTAAGTAAGTATATCCAATAACAATGTTCTCACTATACAAATAATGAATACTAATTCATTGAGACTGTACACGTTTTATACAAATGTGACAAATGGTCCAGACGCCAACTGTTGACAGAGCCTTATGGGCTATACTAATAAAGTGGTTTCTACCAATCCATTATTTTGTTATGTGACGCAACATACGAACTTTGCCGACAGTGTGACAGGTTACTCTTGTAACCGATACAGTAGGTGCGTTCCGTTGCATCTCATGTTTGACTGTGGCATAACATTTTGTATTTAAGTAGATTAATTGCTAATTAGTTATTTTGCTGTCTATTATGTCCAGGTTTTGGAGCGAGAGGCCCACTGATCAGCAGTCAGCAGATGGTTCATGTTGAATCGAAACCGTTCATTTAAAAAAATTAATAGCTCAAGAGGCGTAATAAATCAGTTTTAAAACCAGTGATTGTGGAGTTTATCCCCAAGGACATTATATCATTTTTTGCACCACGTCTGCTTTTATTTAGGATCATGTTCAGCTATCGATTGCAAAAGGTTTTTGAAAACGGTGTCCTTGAATGTATTACAGCTCATTAAGGCTCTTCCGATAACAAACCACAGCTATATTTATTGAGGCCACCCCATCTTGAATAGGGTGGAAGCCACTTGATATCTGGCGGTTGCTGCTGGTTCTCATGATTCGCTATCAGAAACATCGGATTCTTATGTCTATTTAGACTCACTGCAATGAATTTCTTATGGCTATTTCAACTGTCAGCCTCTATATCAAGCATAGATCGTCTACACGCCTTCCTGCATTCCGCAATGATACTTTCGCTTTTGATTATCTCTGCTCATTGAGATCAATGTACCGAGTTATGTTTGTTAACTGAACAAAATCTTGAACATTTCTGACTTGTTAACTGTATTATCAGCTCTCAACACACCAAAGATACCGAGGGACAACGATGATGTTATCATTATTAATATAATTCAGAGAGTAGTTTAGCTACAGCAGTACATCTACATCTACATTTATACTCCGAAAGCCACCCAACGGTGTGTGTCGGAGGGCACTTTACGTGCCACTGTCATTACCTCCATTTTCTGTTCCAGTCGCGTATGGTTCGCGGGAAGAACGACTGTCTGAAAGCCTCCGTGCGCGTTCGAATCTCTCTAATTTTACATTCGTGATCTCCTCAGGAGGTATAAGTAGGGGGAAGCAATATATTCGATACCTCATCCAGAAACGCACCCTCTCGAAACCTGGACAGCAAGCTACACCGCGATGCAGAGCGCCTCTCCTGCAGAGTCTGCCACTTGAGTTTGCTAAACATCTCCGTAACGCTGTCACGCTTACCAAATAACCCTGTGACGAAACGCGGAGCTCTTCTTTGGATCTTCTCTATCTCATCCGTCAACCCGACCTGGTACGGATCCCACACTGATGAGCAATACTCCAGTATAGGTCGAACGAGTGTTTTGTAAGCCACCTCCTTTGTTGATGAACTACATTTTCTAAGGACTCTCCCAATGAATCTCAACCTGGTACCCGCCTTACCAACAATTAATTTTATATGATCATTCCACTTCAAATCGTTCCGCACGCATACTCCCAGATATTTTACAGAAGTAACTGCTACCAATGTTTGTTCCGCTATCATATAATCATACAATAAAGGATCCTTCTTTCTATGTATTCGCAATACATTACATTTGTCTATGTTAAGGGTCACCTATCCGCTGCAGAACTTCCTGCATTTCGCTACAATTTTCTAATGCTGCAACTTCTCTGTATACTACAGCATCATCCGCGAAAAGCCGCATGGAACTTCCGACACGATCTACTAGGTCATTGATATACATTGTGGGAAACAATGGTCCCATGACACTCCCCTGTGGCACGCCAGAGGTTAATTTAACGTCTGTAGACGTCTGTCCATTGATAACAACATGCTGTGTTCTGTTTGCTAAGAACTCTTCAGCCCAGCCACACAGCTGGTCTGATATTCCGTAGGCTCTTACTTTGTTTATCAGGCGACAGTGCGGAACTGTATCGAACGCCTTCCGGAAATCAAGGAAAATAGCATCTACCTGGTTGCCTGTATCTAATATTTTCTGGGTATCATGAACAAATAAAGCGAGTTGGGTCTCACAGGATCGCTGTTTCCGGAATCCATGTTGATTCCTACAGAGTAGATTCTGGGTTTCCAAAAACGACATAATACTCGACTAAAAAAACATGTTCTAAAATTCTACAACAGATCGACGTCAGAGATATAGGCCTATAGTTTTGCGCATCTGCTCGACGACCCTTCTTGAATACTGGGACTACCTGTGCTCTTTTCCCATCATTTGGAACCTTCCGTTCCTCTAGAGACTTGCGGTACGCGGCTGTTAGAAGGGGGGCAAGTTCTTTCGCGTACTCTGTCCAGCTCGTGGTCTAGTGGCTAGCGTTGCTGCCTCTGGATCACGGGGTCCCGGTTTCGATTCCCGGATGGGTTGGAGATTTTCTTTGCCCTGGGACTGGGTGTTTGTGTTGTCCTCATCACTATCATCATCATCGTCATCATCATCCGCGTCCCGGTGTGGCGACAGGAAGGGCATCCGGCCACCCCTTAAATTAACCCTTTCAAATCCGACTTTAACCATGTAGAACATGCGAAACCGTTGGACAAAGGCACCAAAAAAAAGAAAAAGTTGAGCTACAGCAGTATTAAATTTCGGTGAAATTTGTCTGGATACAATTGTACAAAGGCTTTCACTAATATGAGTGCAAGGTCCCCTTTCGATCACATCCCTGAAGTGAAAGTGAGAGTATACAAAGAACAGATGCGCTGCCGTAATTTTAACCTGTAACCACACCAACCCCTGCCACCACCATCGGGGTTTACAGACTAGACGTGTGGCAGACGATATCTAACGTTAACAATAAGGGTGTACTTCCATTACGGAATCATCCCGTCACCTCCAGAACGTAGGTGTCAAATATCACCCCAGACATCATGATTTTTTCTCTTTTTCTGGAGCCTCAGACATATAAAATTTTCAAATAGATGTTTCCGCCATTTGACTGCACGTATTGCGTTTATTCACTATCAAGATTTCGGTCTTAGGCCATTTTCAAGTGTTACACTGGAATAAATAAACAATAAAATGTACAAATAACAAAAAGCAGGGAAAAATTTACAAAAAGGAAAAATTTGTTTATTAAATGCACGAGTTGTTAAATTACATGTCAAAAAATCGTCGGATTTGTGTGAAACATAAGTCATCGTCGAAAAGTACATATCATTGTATACAAACCAGTTATGTTGTAAGTGTGAGAATATATCTGCGGTACATAAAAAGGCTAGAAACTTGCATGTCTGGCAAAAGTAGTGGGGCTATTATCTAACACAGATGTAAGCTTCGTTTCACTGTATCCAAACATCAACTACTGTGAGCATAAGTGAAACGATCGTCAAAGATCAGCACAGAGACATCACAATGTGCACCATGTAATCTATGATACGTTAAGGAACAAGGCATTTTTTATTTAACCCGATTACATTATCTTTGCAATAAATACTATAGGAGAGTGTTTGAAATGTATACCATGGAGATCAGATTTCAAAACACGGATATAAACATCATAAAATGCATTATCGTAATATAAATACCAAGAATCATGGAAGTTAAACCTCGTGAGGCAATTAACTGTTTAATATGTGGTGCGTTATATAATTATCCTCCAGGGATGGGAAGAATATCTAAAAGAGCTATATGACACAATAGCAAACCAGAAACTCTGGAACTTGAATCGCACAACAGTGTAAGTGATGACGAGAAAGGACCAACCATCATAATGGAAGAAGTAAAGTTTGCCATAGGTGCAATGCAAAATGGCAAAGCGGTAGGTACAGATACGATACCGGTAGAGATGTCAAAATGCTTGAACCAAGACGGAATGAGAGAAATATTGAGGTTATGTAATAAAATATATGACAGTGGAGAATGGCCTGAGGACTTTCTGACAACAGTAATGATTCCATTACCGAAAAAACAAGGAACCAAGAAATACAGCGAGCACAGGACAATCGGCCTCATTTCACATGCAGCCAAAGGTTAAGAATAATTAATAAAAGACTTGGAAAAGTAATGGAGGAGAATCTTGGCGAGGAGCAGTTTGGCTTTAGACGGAATACGAGCACCAGAGATGCAATAGGGGTCCTACGAATCTTGCGAAAAAGGTTTACTGAAAATGGAAGAGACCTATATGTGTGCTTCATCGATCTAGAAAAGGCATTTGACAATGTGGTTTGGGTTCAAATGGCTCTGAGCACAATGGGACTTGACATCTATGGACATCAGTCCCCTGGAACTTAGAACTACTTAAACCTAACTAACCTAAGGACAGCACACAACACCCAGTCATCACGAGGCAGAGAAAATCCCTGACCCCGCCGGGAATCGAACCCGGGCGTGGGAAGCGAGTACGCTACCGCACGATGTGGTTTGGGACAAGCTAGCGACTATAACGAGGGAAAAGAAAGTGGACTGGAAAACCAGAAGACTTGTAAACTCATTAAATCTTAATCAAAAAGCCTCAGTTAAAGTGAGAGGAGAAAGTACAAACTGGATCGGACTAGGAAAAGGAGTAAGACAAGTATGCTGTTTATCACCTACTCTTTTCAGCCTCTATTTGGAAAATATGATTGACCATTGCTCATTAGATGACAAAGGAGTAGAAATTTGAGGTAGAGGAGTAGGGTGTTTCACATTTGCTGATGCCATGGTCCTTTTAGCCACAGGGGAAAAAGAATTACAGGATTTGCTGGACACCATTGAAGCTAACGGAAAAAATTATGGAATGAAAATTAACGCAAAGAAAACAAAAGTAGTGGTACTAGGAGGAAATAAAGAAATAAAAATTATGCTGAATGGAGAAATACTAGAACAGGTGCAAAATTTTAAGTATCTTGGAAGCAGGATAGACGCCGACTGGAAGCGCACCACAGAAATTAAAACAAGGATAGCAATGGCAGAAGAGGTGTTCTATAAGAAAAGGAGAATTTTCTCCAGCGGTCTGACAGAGAACTCAGGAAGAGACTCATAAAATGTCTTTTATGGAATGTTCTTCTATATGGCGCTGAAACATGGACTTTGAGGACGAAAGACAGAGAAAGGCTGGAGGCTTTTGAGATGTGGACATGGCGGAGGATGGAAAGAATAAGTTGGATGGACAGAGTAAAAAATGAAGAGGTACTGAGAAGAGCGGGAGAGAAAAGATATTTACTAGATGTAATAAAAAGAAAAAAAAGAAATTGGATTGGGCATATATTAAGTAACAATGACGGATTGATAAAAACAGTTTTAGAAGGTTATGTAGAAGGGAAAAGGAAGCGAGAAAGGAAGAGATTCCAGATACTGGATGACGTGATGGACGGTACAACATACAGAAGCCTTAAGAAGGAAGCAATGGATCGCTTAAAATGGAGAGGCAAAGGACCTGCTAATATAGCAGATAACTGGTGATGATGATATATAATTATTTGTCTCATGATGCTAACTTCCATGATTCTCCATATTTGTATTACGATAATACATTTTACAGTGTTTACATGCGACCTTTGAAGTTGGATCTGCATGTTATACAGTTTAAACATTGTCATAAAGTATTTATTACAAAGTTAATGTAATCGTGTTAAATAAACAATTCCATTACCTTTTTCCTTGAATAACATAGTTTCCATGGTGCATATTGTGATATCTCTGTGATAATCTTTGACGATCGTTTCATGCTCGTTTTAGCTGATGTTTAGATACAATGAAATGAAGTTAACCTATGTTTTGGATGTCTAATTTTTTACATCACGTTTTCACTACATTTGCGAAACAAGCGGGTTTCCAGTATTTTATGCACCGCAGTTATGTTCTCAAACTTACCAGACATCTGGTTTGCACTGGGCGAGTCAGGAGGAAGAGTACGTGTCTTGAAGTGTGATAGTATTAGTGATGCTGAACAATAAACGTCAAATGAACATATGTCCCGTTCTTAACAGTTTCCGAGGAAACTGATGAAAACAATGGGGAACAGAACAAATGCAAGTGAGAGTAAATGAAATATTGTGATCTAATGTTTTGTTTAACTGTGTACATTTCCTCACGAAAAGATGTTCAAAACGTTCACCGTCAGCTGCAATGCATTTTGCGGCTCTTGTCGACTGCTATGTTACTGATCTGAGCTCACTTTTACGGTCACTTATTTGAGCCCACACATGCAAAATACGAGCACAAGTTGCAAGTGAAGTGCACATTGAAATGGTCAGTAAAGACAACACGTCGTAACCTAATGACGCTTTGGTCGTATTCGCGTGTGAGTGCTGATGAAGGAAAAGCGACTGTTGCCTGTGATTTTCCTGACTCGACCCATTTTCCTCAACTCCACTAGTCCTTTTCTTCGCCCCTCTTCCTTTCCCTTCAACCCTTGAAGAAGCCACCGGCTCCGAAAGCTTGCAAACTTTAATACATTTTATATGTGTGCTCCTGCCACTACTTGGTGAGTAGATGTTTTATCTATCAACTTAACATTATATTTTCAAAAATAGATTACTTTGCAAGACAGTTAATGTGTTAAATATTTAACGTTAAGCACACAAGTGAGAAAATCTTAGAAAAGATTTGAAATTATGTTTAAAGTTTGTTGGAAATCGGTTAGTGCTCTAATTATCAAACACTGGATGAGTTAAGACGGGTAATTTGTGCTTTTCTTAAAGCAAAAGCTAGTTTTTTTCACGAATATCACTGTTTATGACGTCACGTCTCTTCAAGTCATCTGTAGTAAGTAGTATGGAAGTACTAAATTAAATTTTCCATGCCTGATGCGTCAGTTTTACTGCATGAACACCGAACATGTCATCATTCTGTGATGAGCGTCACGAGAAAATGTTTCGTAAAGGTTTGAAATTATGTGAAAAGTTTGTTGGAAGTCACTGAGTGCTTTCATTATCATATACTGGATGGCTATAAACTGGGTAATTTGCGCGCCGCGCGTTATGCTGCCTCAAAGCATGTATTTAGTTGCTAACTATAATACTTGGCTTACAGTGTTAAATCTTTAACATAAGATTATATCTCTTAGTAGATTATGACAGCATTTTAAATTCGGTCAATAATTATATGAAATATTGAAAATCATGTTTTTGTTTCCCTGGAAGCCATTAAACGGACAGCCTGCAACTGGGACCAGATGACTGAACCACGAATTAGGCATTTAGTAGCATGGAGTCCTTAGTAACCTACTTTTGTAGTAAAATTATGACGATCACGCCTATATAAAATCTGTAAATACATGTTTTATCTGTCATTTACAGTAACGCAAGTTTCTATCTATAATTGTAACGGTTTGAATGACAGTTAATAAATAAAAGAACACACGACCCTTGAACAATCAACTATGCACAAACGTCTTGACGGAAATATGGCCAATAGACATTTTCGTTGTAATCAAGAAGCCATTACGCCTCTCTCAGTTCCGGAATAAAGGCGGTTCTGGAAAATCAATAAACACTTGCGGGTTTCAAAGTTTTCAGGGGAAGCAACGGACACAGTTTTATACCGGAATTAGTGATTTTTTGGCCGAAAGCTACATGCTATTCCAGTGCGTTTGTTGTAAGAGAGTTACCACTAACAAAATTAAAAAATGTACTTGTTTAGCGATTATTCAGGTTTATGCGTACTGTGGAATATAATAAACACAATCTTATATTGTACTTGCAGCTGGCTGGTTACGAACATATGTCAACGACAAAAAAAAAGCTGTAAGTTATTCGCTAAGCATACCTGCAAAACGTTTGTCTGCATCTTCGCAAGAACCAACACTTATCAACGCTGCTAGAACGTATACGAACATTACGTTTATATTTCGTCAATTATGTCATTTACGCCTCAGCATCGCACACACGTTAGTCTAGCCACCGAAGCACCATTCGACTGCGCGCTTGCTGCTTCATTCTGTGCAGTTAAACGTCACGAGTTCCGGCGACCGTCAACTGTTTCGTCCGCTTCCGCGGCAACATCACGTGGCCACCGATAAGAACTGACGCTACAATTAGAAGTACATTCCAGTGTTGTGAACGACGTCATGGAAGGCCGGCCGGGGTGGCCGAGCGGTTCTAGGCGCTACAGTCTGGAACCGCGCGACCGCTATGGTCGCAGGTTCGAATCCCGCCTCGGGTATGGATGTGTGTGATGTCCTTAGGTTAGTTAGGTTTAAGTAGTTCTAAGTTCTAGGGGACTGATGACGTCAGAAGTTAAGTCCCATAGTGCTCAGAGCCATTTGACGTCATGGAAGAAAAGCATATCCTAATGTCGCCGCGATTATAACGAGGGGCAAGAAACGCGCACTTTCTTACTTCATTCGTTGCGCACTATAGTATTTTATCAGTGAATTACGTGACAAGAAACAGAATAATGCATCACGTCTCATTTTGTGTACTGTACTATAAGGACAGCCCAGTCGTAACACTGCTAGTTAACCTATTGAAAAAGTTATTCAATAGATAAAATCACTTATAGTTGAAACAAACAATATTTTTTTCTGCCTCTGAATGTCAATAATGCAAGAACATACATAAGTGTTTATAGGGTACGGAGGAAGGGGTAGGTCACGTTTACCTCTAATGTTTGAGTGAACCAGATAGTAACTGAAAAAGAAAACATCCCGTATTCCTCGAGATCTCCCTTATTACAGTTTTCTGTAAATCTCCCAACTCCTTACTGAGCGCTTATTTCTCCGGTACATTTCGTCAGGGATCACAGTTATAAACACCTCAGGGCAAACGATACTCGCGTTCGAACGGACTAGAGATTTCCCGATACGTAGCAACGTTCGATAAAGTACCGATCTTGATCGAACAATCACACGACATTCGACTCGCGCGGCGCGAGTGCTAGGGATACGCAAGAAACTAGGGACTAACCACAACAATGAGCTATAGCTCTGCATAAATTTCACAATTTCTTTGAAACAGTGGAGGAAACAGCATTAAATCCTACCACTGCGTAAACTGCTACTGCTTTGAACTGTCCTCCCAAAAAAATATTGCTTGGCTGAACCTAATGTATTATTTGATTTGATTATGAAGGGCGGTAATGATTTACCGAGTGGCTTGCAAATGAGCGATTCGATCCCTGTTCACATATTTGAATAACAGAAAAAACTTTACCACATTTTAATCAGTTTCAAAACAATACGGCAGCATTCAGACGAAACAGTCGAGACAACCAGTCAAGAATTAAATGCCTAATAAACGTGACTGTAATTTTTATCGCGAGAATAAATTACATCGGAATGACAGGGCTTGGAGATAGTGTCTTCATACCTCACCAAATCGTGAGACGATCGAAAGCCCGAGAATTACACAGAATCATGATCGCAATCTTCTATTTGTTTAGTTTATGTCGTTACGCGTAACCTGCAAAATGGCTCTGAGTAGGCCTACTATGGGACTTAACATCTGAGGTCATCAGTCCACTAGAACTTAGAACTACTTAAACCTAACTAACCTACGGACATCACACACATCCATGCCCGAGGCAGGATTCGAACCTGCGATCGTAGCGGTCGCGCGGTTCCAGACTGTAGCGCCTAGAACGGCTCGGCCACAATGGGCCGGCCGTAACCTGCAGCCTAGAAGATATTTCAGTGTGTATTTCACAGTACTTTTTATTGTTAAAATCCGTAGCGTATTACTACAGATCGTAGTGATAATACCGTCAAAAGTCGCTTGATCGCAAGCTGATAAAAAGATTTAACAGAACCCGAGATTTCCCGAACTGTGGAGTAAACTGCTCGTACCGTACGGGTCGTGTTCAAAAACAGCCCTAGCTATTAATATTAATCCCGTGAAGTATCGATCGTTCAAATTCCCTGACCGACAGATCTCGAAAGGTTTTCGTATAATAATCGATACTATTGTCGACATATAGTCCTTAGTGTTCCGTACCTCAATCAGTAATAACGAAAACCTTCTATGATCACCTTGTTGTCCGTCTGTCTGTCTGTCCGACTGTTAAGAACCCTTTTTCTCAGGAACAGGTGGATGTGATATGTTCAAGTTTATGTCACATTTTAAGATCTGTGGTCCCCTGACAGTGTAAAACTTTTAAGCCTCTAAATCAATTCAGTCAAAAGATATAGTCAAAGTCGCATGTTTTGACTGTCTAAAACTCACTCATCAAAACCCATAGGGTACTTCCCATTGACCCAGAATCATCAGTTTTTCATCCAGGCTGACTGGGCCGCAGTGGTAAATGTCAAACATCAGACAAGGATTGACTGTATTGCCCTTATGACACGTTTCGAAATTTATCCACCATGAGATATCCAGGAGTGATTGTTGCATGTAGATATGGCGTTTCAAATTGTTTGTCGAACAAACATTCGCAGGGTATGAAACGTCCCCTTTGAACAATTATACAAGACTGTGCTTAACCTGACACACAATATTTTGTTAGCGCAACGCAATCTGACTTTCAAAAATCTCTACAAAAGAATGGCCCTGACTAACATTAAACTATACCTTTCACAAATCACTTACCTCACAAAAATCTTCGCTGCTCAAGCTACTGCAATACAGCGAGCGCCACTACTGCCAGCTAAATAAAAGATTCAAACTATGGAAGGCACTAACTACTGATAGGGATAGTTAGCAAATGAAAGATATTAATAGAGAACGAACAATGTATTTACCTTGATATCATCATGTATAAATATAGCAGTTCATGACAAATTACAAACCTCCGCCATCTCTCTCCCCACATCCACCACTGCTGGCGGCTCACCTCCAACTGCGCAACGCTATGCGCTGTTCACATCCAGCTGCCGCTGCCCAACACTACAATGGCGAGTATTACAACAATGCAAAGCAGACACAGACTGCCCACAGCACAGCCAGTGATTTTCATACAGAGGTGGCGTTACCAATAAAAAAACCTAAACAGCCTACTTACATAGAGAAAACATAAACAGCCTACTTACATAGCCCCCATGCTCCCCACAAAAAATTTTACAAATTTTTTTTTTTGGGCAGTGGCCAATAATGATTTGATAAAATTTTTCATAATTACAATAACAAAGAAATCAAATGCACACACTTATTGATACAACGTTGGTCAAAAGCTAAAATTTTGTCACAGTCCATAAAGACAGTCCTGATCATTCATTACGGTAAAATATAGTGTTTTTCTCAAAGTCTGAGCAGTAGAAGAAAATGCACACAGAAGTAGTGGAGTTCCATGCAGTCTTGAAGAAGTAGTGTTGTCCTTCCAACGGAAAGACAGTGCTGACTCTTGACATGCAGACAGGTAATGGGCCACAACAGAGCAAACCCACTGCAGAGTCAGTCGAAGTTTTGATGAATATTGGTAGGTAGGTCATCACAGAACAGACCCACTGTAGTCCTGGTAGAGATTACGGTATTGGTGGGCCACCAGAGGTGCAGACCCACTGTAGTCCTTGTAGAGATGGCCAGCAGCCATCTGTTGCGATTGTGCAGGTGCACATTCACCATCAAAGAGTCTTGCGGAGAATATAGCAAGTCCATAAACCACCACTTGTGCACTCACAAAGTTTTTGGAATTGTCCTTAGAACCAGCAATGCTGTTATCCAGTCCCTTGCTGAATTATTAACACACGTGCAAACACTAACAGTCCCTACTTCTCACATATTGTCCATATACTATGACCAACAGAAACGTGTGCAGTGAAATGTAACTTACAAGTTAATAATAAGATGAACTGGTGTCAATTACAATTTTATAACATGAGAATACAATTACAAAGATACAAAATACATCATTAAAGAACATAACAATACAGATAACATTTCTAGTAAAACAGGTGTTACAAAAGAATAGAAATAGACATATACATCAGTGGAATTATGACATGAGTACATACATAAAAGATCACAATAACTTTTGAAACATCAACTTCACACATGAGCATCAGACAGAACAGAATTAATAATGTCTAACATCTTTACAAAGTAAATAACATATTATTAATGCCAATTATATTCGAGGATAACAGTATTCCTTATCATAGTGAATGTAGCTTAATATTAAAAGAAGAAAAAATTCTATGAAACTACACAGAGACAGGAAGAAAACAAATACACAAGGGTACACACACACATAGTGGGATAACACCAATAGGAAAGGACAGGGTTCGTTTTCAGTGTAACATTTGGTACTGCAGTCCAACCCAAAACTTCATATATCTTTCCTCTTATTTCATCCTTTGTTTCCACCAAAAAAATTCTAACTAAGCATGCTTTCTGTGTTTATATGTTCACACGTTTCTTACCTCATTTTTATTTTCCATTATCTTACCTCATCATTTATTTCCAAGAAAATCCTACCTAAACCTGTTTTCTCAATGCATTTCTTCCAATTCATCGCAACTCATTCTCTTAGAGGCTACCTCCTCTTAAGCTAACTTAAATCTACTGAGCTCAGATGCTAAACTAAGGGACGAGGCAATGCAGCAGCACAAAATAAGTAACACAAACAGCAATGATAAAAAATACAAAAGGCAAAGCAAGCAGCATAAATTACAACTGATATAGGGCACTGTGCAGCAAAAATAAAAATAAATGAGTAGTAAAACTGGCTTAGCAGAGTAACACAAAGTCAAATTCAGTAACACTATGCCTGGCAAACAGCAGATATCTAAACATGACATAGCTCAAGCAGAAAAAATAATACACTAAAGATAACAATGCAGATAAGGGAAATGTATATTCACATCTTAATGTCTATGTAATTAAAGTGGTGCACCACAACAACTGATTGTAAAAAGAAATATTACCATGTACTTGAAAAGAAAATTATGTGTTACTGTTACTAGTTCCTTCTTATTGTTCTTTCCTTTCCAAGTGCTCCTTTTTTAAAGAATGTGGATCATAAAATAATTATTTAATAGATCTGTTGACAGAAAGTGTTCACATTAGCAAATGCATTTCATTTTATAAAAGCAATGCTGCAACACAGCTGGAAACCAGATATCAAATGAAATAAGCAATTACGCAAACCAAAGCATAAAAACATCATTCAATAGCTATGTGGCATTTCATAAGTAGTAAAAAAATCTCTCATCTAGAAAGACAGTAGTCATAGTCAGGTGTGTAGACAAACTATTTCTTGTCATTTCATTAGGCATTTCAGTAAATATCAGAAAGTACGATATGTTTCCAAGTAATCAGCATGTCGGATTTGCGATGCTTTCTCTAAAGAAATGACAATGGCCAGGAAATGGCCTCCCTTTTTTTTTTCCTGTGCTCTGAAAGGCACGCGCTAATGGCTTTTTCTCCAGGCATCTGACACAGCTGGGTGCCCATGACGCATTACGTGCAGGTGGTCACTTAACTTTCTTACGGAAATCTTTACCGCTATAGTGACAGTCTCATATAAAAATATTTCACAGGTCAAGAATTTGCGTTACAAATCTGTAGAAACAAAATGCTATTGATATAACAGTGTCCAAAAAAATTTTCGTCTGCATTGTAATACATTCACGAATATACACACACATTTCATAACTCTTAAAGTACGTTTCTTGGTTTCCAACATCCTTTACATAAATCAGAGTCCTTAAACACTACTCATTATTCCTTACCTCATTATACATATACATATTCGTCGACACTTCTTCAATATTTCATCATGAGAAATACGTAGCATAATAAACATTCCTCAACAACATAATACACATCGTCGTCGTAATAATAACATCATAACACTTCAGTCAAATCTCAAAATCGTCGTAACTTCCTCCAATAATTTCTAAGCCTAAAAAAATTCTCTGCTCATGTCAAAAGTGTCAGCTGCCTCAAACGTACTTTAAAAATCATGATCTCATACCAAATACATCATTCAAAGCTCTCATAGTATCACAATGATTCCGAAAAAATATGAACAGATTACAAAGTACAGACAAAATACAGTTTCATAAGTGTGAAGTTATCCAACTGTGTAATTACGTAAACATCTGTCACTGATATAGTAAAAAAATGTTTATCTCTCAGTTAAATGATCAGATAGCTGTGTAATTTGTGTGTTAGAGAAATATGGTACCGATGTGTAAAGTTGTATAAGCAAATACCATATTAGCTACGGTTCCTTGTGCTTGCCAAACACATGGTACACAAAGTAAGCGTGTACCCCCCTGAGGATTAATGTAATTATACCCTCAGGTGTTACAGATTATTGCAATGGAATGAAATGTATCACGGAAAACCTTCTTTGTAATTCAAAAATCTTTAAAAATAAATGGCTTAAGTACAAAATTAATCTCTCAAATGCGTGTCCTGTAGCGCTAAATGTGCGTCTTGCTGTAAGATAATTCTGTGGAAGTGTCGTACTTATCGTCCTCCGAAAGCTAAGTTCTGCAGAAGTCAATGTACTTACCTCATGATAAACAAAAGTGAAATGCTTTATGTATAGATAACTTAGTTATTACGCTTATTGCCGTGATGAGGAAAGTACTGTGCTGTAACGTATTGTTGTCCTACGGAAAAGGCTGTCTCCTTGTAGAAATAGCACAAAAGTCACCACTAAAACATGTTTTTCTTTCAAGAAGAATTCAGAAAAACTGTGCAGATATAAAACAGATACAGCGCAAAAGCAACATTGTAAATTGTCACTCATTAGTAGCGTCGTGATAAAACCGTGTAGTTGTCACATAAACTAACCACTGTGTCGTCTGGTATCTCACAGAAAGTACTTTAAACCCAGAATGTATTTTCAAGTAAACCAAAATGTTGCATTAAAATCTCATTAGCAGTACTGGTAAATGTTCTAATCATGCAACTAACAAGCAAGAATGTACACACACAATTACACTGTGTCGTCTGTTCACAATAACAATGCATTCGTAATTTCTGTTTAAATAAGTTTTCTTGGTTCTTGACTGGATATTTAACTTCAAACATTGTTGCATGTTAACAGATTCTAAGTCTGACAAGCATACTAGTAATGTAAAGTGAAAAGTTTTATGGCAATGACAAAGTTAAAAAGCAGATTATCTTTCCATAAACGGTTTTACATGTGAAATGTGGTGTAAACCTTTACTCTTCCTAGTACGCAGAGTTTCACTTCAAAGCAATTATCATGTTGTATACATCAGTAAAGAATGCTAAAATTTTTCTCCAGGCTAGCGTCTTATGTTATTTTTCTCTGAGCCAGCCGGCGCACGCGGATGCCTGCGGAGCGAGTCATTGTCTGTTCCTTTGTTGGCGCGCGTCGTTATTGGGATTAGGAGACCTAACTTCTACAAATTCACCATGACGAGAGGGTCCTGCTCTGTTTGAATCCCGTCAGTTCTGATGCAATTCAGGTCTGTCGTTACGATCATATCGTCTGTCGTCATGTCGGTAGATTCCATAGTTTCTTTCTTGTCGGTCACATGGTGGAGAATTTCTCACTGAATCGTAACAGCGCGCTGGTCCGTTGCGTCTAAAGTTATTCTGTCTCCCTTGATAGTATTTATTTTGGTTCCCATATTGTCTGTTTCTCTTATTGTCTCTGTGATAGTCATTACCACGGAGAGGTGATCTTTCCCTGTAGTTATTACTACTCTGCCAACGGTTGTCATATGGGTGGTGTCTGTTTTGGTCACGATTTGTGTTGTGAGAATAGCCTTGTCGTGTCCAGTTATTATTTCTTTCATCGCGGACTTGCGACTGATGTGATCTGTAATTGTTGTGCTCCTGCGTTCCGCGATTGTCAGTGTCACTTTCCAGTTCTTGTAACAGTCCTTGAAAAGCTTCAATGTCGTCTTTGCAACGTCCTGCTAAAATAATATGTCGTAAATGTTCAGGTAATTTGAGTAAGCAAATGCGGATGAGTTCTGAGGGGCTGTATGGGTTTGAAAGATATTGATTCTTATGCAACATGTCTTCAAAATATTTGACAAGACTGGAAAATTCAGATTGTTCAAAGTGTTTCATCATCATGATGCTATGTTTTACACGGTCTTGTGTAGCTTGAGACCAATATGCTGAGTGGAAGGCATGGTAAAACTCTCCTTCACTGTGGCAATCGTGAATTACCGATCGCATTCTTACAGCTGGTTCATTCTCTAAGTAGCCACACATAAATTCTAATCTGTGTTCCAACGACCAGTTGGGAGGAAAACAATGCGAGAATTGATGGAGCCATGCTTGTGGATGAATGTCGTTGCCAGAATTCTTAAATGTTTTGAATTTACGTGTAGTAATGAACAGCTTATAGTCAAAATCATCATGTCGGCGAGTCGCATATCGGTCATTGTTAGGTCGTGTCGGCCGTTCCATCTCAAAATTCGGTGCACATTGCCAATTTCTTTCATAACTTCCGAAATGCCCTGTGTTATTATTTTGCGGCTTTTCCGTATTTCTAAGTCCCTCTTCCCGTGTTGGAGCGCGAGTGTCCTCTGAAATACGTAATTCTTGTATTACCTGTGTCAGCTGATCTTGTACATCCCGGATTTCTCTTTGGTGTTGCGTATTAATTTGATTCTGATTTTGTTTGAATTTTCTTATTTATTCATACTCTTCTGTGTCAGTGAAGGCTACGGGTCTTGTGTCATTCAGATCATCATCTACCTTTGTAGATAAGTTAGTGACCTGATCCGAAAGTTCGGCTACTTTCTCCGATAGTGAACACATTTCCTCAGTGTGTTTTTCTGAACCAAGTTTCAGAGTATCTACTGTGTCCTTTAAGTTTTCCTGAGTTTTTGCAAGTTGCGTAACCGAATCGGTAGATGCAACTGAGTCAAATTTAGCTTGCAAGGTCTCATGATTTTCATGAACAATAGTTTGCAGTTCTTTTATGGCTGCTTCGTGATTCCGTAATGCATTTTCATGCCGCGAAAAAATAGGTTGAAAATGCTCACAAATTTGAGTTTTTACGTCATTACAGACTTTTTGACATTTCGATTCAATGTTATGTAACTCAGTAGTTAAATCTTCACGTGTTTGTTCAAGAGTTTGTTCCAATGAGTCTAACTTTTTAAGATTTAGTTCCATTGTGTCTAACTTTAGAAGATTTTGTCCCATTTGTTTCTGATTTTGTTCAAGCGTTGTGTCTAACTTCTGTAACTTTTGTCCCATTTGTTGCATTAACTGTAATAACAATGCACTGGTGTCTGAAACATGTTCCTCAGTGCTTTTCGGCAGTGAATTTGCACCGGCAACATTCACATTTTGACAAGCGGAAAATGTGTCTTGACTCATTTGAGAAAACGGTGAGGACGCAAAACCTGAATCTACAGTATTTGCAAAATTGTATCCTGTCATTTCGGATTCCTGAGGCGAGCTGTTGCCGACCGATCGATCGATAATGCTTCCCTCTTCACTAATTGTTTCACTGTCCGTGCCACTGTTTGCCGCCCGCTCCATTTCCCTATGCACGATTACCAAATTACTACTTTGAACATCAGTTAATTCATTACTCGGTGGCGCTAACACACTGCTTTCATTTTCACTGTCATTTCTCAGTTTACTTTGGAGCCTAGTATTACGTTTTTCACACGCCATTATTGTCACAGTATTTCACACGACAACACAGAAAAACACAATTTGAAGATCAAAAATAAGAGAACACATTAACATAGCACTGAAAATAATATCTAGTTAATTGCAAGCGCAGCTGCGAAATACTTGGTGCAAATCTACATGCATGCCACAACTGTTTTACTGTACAACAATGAAAGACTGCGGCTACAAAGGAGATTCTCTCTACAATTACGCGCTAGCAATAAACAAAATCTACACTAATTACACAAACTAAAAGAAAAAATCAGAAGATTCCAGTGAGGTATCCTCGGCTAAGGGTCGACATATGGAACGTCCCCTTTTAACAATTATACAAGACTGTGCTTAACCTGACACACAATATTTTGTTAGCGCAACGCAATCTGACTTTCAAAAATCTCTACAAAAGAATGGCCCTGACTAACATTAAACTATACCTTTCACAAATCACTTACCTCACAAAAATCTTCGCTGCTCAAGCTACTGCAATACAGCGAGCGCCACTACTGCCAGCTAAATAAAAGATTCAAACTATGGAAGGCACTAACTACTGATAGGGATAGTTAGCAAATGAAAGATATTAATAGAGAACGAACAATGTATTTACCTTGATATCATCATGTATAAATATAGCAGTTCATGACAAATTACAAACCTCCGCCATCTCTCTCCCCACATCCACCACTGCTGGCGGCTCACCTCCAACTGCGCAACGCTATGCGCTGTTCACATCCAGCTGCCGCTACCCAACACTACAATGGTGAGTATTACAACAATGCAAAGCAGACACAGACTGCCCACAGCACAGCCAGTGATTTTCATACAGAGGTGGCGTTACCAATAAAAAAACCTAAACAGCCTACTTACATAGAGAAAACATAAACAGCCTACTTACAGGTACACTAATGGACATTTTTACCTAAAATAGTCTAGTAGTTTCTGTTAAGTAATTCATCTGTGGAGTGTAAGGAGTTTGTCACCAAAATGTCTCTCAGACTTTATTTGAACTGTGCTTTGTCTGGGACTAAGCTCTTAATAATTGGTGGCAAATTATTGAAAAAATGTGTTCCTGTATATTGGACCCCTTTTTGGACCAAAGTAGTTCATTTAAAGTCTTCATGTTGATTGTTTATAATACAAGTATAGATATTATATACTAAGCTGAATTGGAAAAACAGACTTATTACTTACAACAAACTTCATTAACGAATAAATATACCGAGAAGCAATAGTTAGCGTGTCAAATTCTTTGAATTGGTTTCAACGTACCTGTAACACCATTATCGATAGAAAGTAGGTCTTGCTATTTAATTATGTGTATGTAACTTCGAAGTAATTGTTCTGTACTAGTTAAAATCTTTAAATTGTGAGAGGGAAAGTGGAAGTATATGATGTACATATGGTAACAGTTTAATAGTGTTTAAAAATAATCAAACTTTATAAAAGATGTATGCTCGTAAAAGAAAAATTGTACTTTGAGTTCTGGTTCATACTTAGGGAAGTTGAAATATATGAAGGAAAAAGTGTAGCGAACGCCCTCCGCTGCGGAACGGGCTTGGCGCGCGGGAAAAGATGGATTTAGCGGTCAATCTTGGCGGCAAGAGAGAGAGCACATCACGCAGTCAGTGGCCAGCAGTTGTACTGTCAACACGGTAGGTGCCGAGTGAAGCATGCGGAAGCCGATTTATGTTGAAATTGCCTCGGATGTGGTTTCGGCTGTAATATAATGCTCTTGTATTATGAAATGGCTCTGAAATGACTGATATGTCGCCAAGAAGAAATCTGAAAATAGCCTTAAATAGCAAGAAGTGAGACCAGATAGCCGCCACGTGCTTGCCGCTACTATTGCGCCACTGCTCCGCTATCTTCAGGAAATCATATATGTATTTTAGTATGGACCAGTACATTTGTGTGTGTTTTTTCAATAATAATTTCAGTGATAAAAATATGTATTTGAACTCTGAAATTGCCCTGATCGTGAAACCTATGCAGGGTCCTATCGTAAACGTTCTAAAGACCGAGTATCCTGTTTCTGAATAATCAATGATTTGTTTCTACTTTGAATGTGGCAGAATTTCAGTAGTAAAGTGTATAAATGATGCTACTTACACCACCTGCTTCACAGGTAATGAAAGAGGCACATATTTGAACTTTCATGAAACTTAACTTTGTTGTGACTATTACTAGGAACTAATTTCTGAAGTTTTATTTGAAAATATTAATTGAGTAACTTGCTGTATAGTTTTGGAATATAAACAAATTCAAGAGGAGCTATAAATCCACATTAGTGTAACGTAATTGTCTCTGAAATAGTTACAGAATTTACCTATAGAGTAAATGACAGTCTTTTCCATTCTGGGAAAGTCAAACCAAAGTTTTTTTTTGTTGCCATTAAAAGAAATCTGTAACATTGCTAATAATGAAGGCATAAAAAGTATAGGTGTAGGACTATTCAATTTCATTTGTGGTATGTACGTGTTAGCCGAAATCAGAAGTTTTTCCATGCCCAATTTCAGTCCTGTATGTCTTTAGTAGCATCTTAATATTGAATTAGTACTGAATTAATTACTGATTGCTATAGTAACTTATGTTACTATGAGTGAAGGAGTATTTCGTTCTCTCCATTTGCTGGTTTGTGTAAAAAGCTATCGCCGGCCGGAGTGGCCGTGCGGTTCTAGGCGCTACAGTCTGGAACCGAGCGACCGCTACGGTCGCAGGTTCGAATCCTGCCTCGGGCATGGATGTGTGTGATGTCCTTAGGTTAGTTAGGTTTAATTAGTTCTAAGTTCTAGGCGACTGATGACCTGAGAAGTTAAGTCGCATAGTGCTGAGAGCCATTTGAACTTTTAAAAAGCTATCTACTGCTAACCACTACGTAGTTCGTTCGTTAGTTGCGTGTATCCATTGCACTGTTTAAAATGAGCATTAATGGAAGTCTCTTCAGCAATCCATGGTCATTTTTTTTAACTTAATGTTTCAAAGTATTATGCCTAATTAGGTTGGTGACCGTTTAGTATTTCATTTACGTGAACTTTGCTACTTTAATTACTTACAAAAGGAACGTCTTTCAGCTTTCTATTAACTGCCATAGTCACAAAATCCATGTTCGATACCCTCTGTCCATTTGGTTAACATACGGCAAACAAATACAAAATTCCTCCCAGAGGATAACGTTAGTTGTGAGGGCGTTACATTTAGCGCTAACTCGCAGCACATACGTTATATACTGTTCTTGAATTTACACCTTAAACGTGTCTTTCCATTGTCACCCCCACCAAGAAAACGCTTTGTTGTTGGGCTGTTAAAATTTATAGCGATTAAATTTCCCGTAAAATCATGGTTACATTTTGACCATCTCCCTTAAAACAATGATCAAATGTTGGTCGCCCTATCAGTGCAACTTCCTGTCAGATTGTAACTGTGCACACCGGGGCTCAAACACCTTGCCTTACTGACTGCGTTATGTAGGCACGACTTACAACCTGCCTTTGTAGCTCTACTTCCGCTGTAGCTCTGTGTTACCGCGCAAACTTCACAGGAGCTCTCTTGCATTCCTTGCTGGACAAGAACTCCTTGTAAAGGAAGGTCTTAGCCACAGACTAGGCCAGGATATTGTGTCCAGAATGAATCTTTAAGTCCCTTGCAATGGAGGGTGCGCTGTTTGAAGGCTTGCTGATAGCTTAAAACTGTATGCTGAATCAGGCTGTCCATACTGAAACGGCTATCAGTGGCCATGAAGCTGTTGTAGTAACATTGATTACTAAAGTACAAAAGGCAGCTAAAACAAGTAGAAGAACTAGCATGTTCAGCAAGTTAAATAAAAAGGATGTCGTGCCGTAGCTGAAAGAGGAACTCGAAACATTTAACTCTGGGTAGGAGCGTATAGAAGAACTGTCACACAAGTTTATAAAAATAGCTAACCATGCGACCGACAGATATGTACCTAGTAGAGCAGGTCATGAGGCGAGAGACGCTCCATGGTATACAGCCTCTGTAAAGAAGAAATAACGTTATAAAAACGCTGTGGCTAATTGACAACAGATGTAAAACGAAACAAAGGAGTACGTATAAAGAGGCGCTGAATGAAATATATTTCGCTGTCAAAAAAGCAATGCAGAAAGACTTCAATGACTACATTTTTTTGGCTCATCAGCCTTCTGAATGGTTTAATGTGGTCCGAAAGGAATTCCTCTCTTGTGCCAACTTCTTCATCTCAGAGTAGCACTTGCAGGTTACATCCTAAATTATTTGTTGGATTTACTCCAATCTCTTCCCTTGTAGTTCTTAACTTATAGCACCCTCCAGTACCATGACAGTTATTCCCTGACGCCTCAACTTATATCCAATCATCCTGCCCTTTCTTATCGTAAGTTTTTTCCATATGTTCCTTTCTTAGCCGACTCTGCGATGAACCACTTCATTCCTCATCAGTCCACCTAATTTTGAACACCCTTCTACAGCACCACGTCTCAAACGTTTCGATTCTCTTATTTTCCGGTTTTCCCACTGTCCGTGATTCACTACCATAGAATACTCCAACCGTACATATTCAGAATTTTCTTTTCGAAGCTAAGGTCTATTTTTTATACTAGCAGACTTCTCTTGGCCGGGAATGCACATTTCGCCAGTGCTAGTCTGCTTGTTATGTCCTCCTTGCTCCGTTCTTCGTGGGTTACTTGGCTTCCAAGATAGCAGAATTCCTTAACATCGTCTAATTCGTGATCAACAATTTTGATGTTAAGGTTATCTTAATCTAATTTCTGCTTCTGCTCATTACTTTCGCTTCACTTAACTCTCAATCCATATTTTGTGCTAATCAGATTATTAATTCCATTCAACAGGCCCTGAATCCTTCTACACTTTCACCGCAGACAGAGATGTCATTAGCGAATTTTATCATTGATTTCCTTTCATCCTGAAATTTATCCCCACTGTTGAGACCTTCTTTTTGTTTCCACAGTTGCTTCTTCGGTGTATAGATTGAGCAGTAGCGGCGAAAAATTACATCCTTCGTATCCGAGCGCTTCCTTCGTGGTCTTCCATTCCCATTTTTCCCTCCTGGTTCTTCTACGTACTACATATTATCTGCTTTTTCCTATAGCTTATTCATATTTTCTCAGACTTTCGAATATTTTGCACCATTTCACATTGTCGAATACGTTTTCCAGGCCGACAAATCCCATGAACCTGTCTCGATTTTTCTTAGGTCTTGCTTCCATTAACTTCGCAGCGTCAGAACAGCTTCTCTGGTGCCCTACCTTTTCGAAAACCAAACTAATTGGCATCTAACAGAACCTTCATTTTCTTTTCCAGTCTTCTGTACGTCATTCTTGTCTGCAACTTGGATGCATGTAATTGTAAGCTGATTGTGTGATTCTTTCACACTTATCTGACCTTGCTGCTTTCGGGATCGCGTGGATGACATTTTTTACAAAGTCTGATGGTATGTCTGCAGACTGATAGATTCTACATAGCAACTTGAATAGTCACTTGGTTTATACTTCTCCAATGATTTCAGAAATTTCGTGGTAAGTTATCTTTCCCTTCTGCCTAATTTGATCGTAAGTCCTTCCAAAGCACATTTAAAATCTAACCATTGTACCGGGTCTAACATGTTTTCCATATCGATTCCCAGTTCTTCCTCAGTCACATCGTCAGACAAGTTTTCGTCCTCACAGAGACCTTCAGTGTACTCCTTCTACCTATTACCTCACTCCTCTCTGCTTAACACTGGAATTGCCAGTGCAGTCTTACTACTGACGCCCTTGCTTTTAATTTCATGAAAATTATTTTGACTACCTGTATGCTTAATCAGTCCTTCCAATGACTGCTTCTGTTTCTACTTCTTAACGTTCTTCCTGTAGGCATTTCGCCTTGACTTTCCTGCACCTGCACTTCCTAATTACTTAATTCCCACGTGACATATTTCTGTGTCTTGAACTTCCATGAACATTTTCGCGCTTCCCTCTTTCGTCGATTAATTGAAAAAGTCTTCGATTATCCAAGGTTTGTCTTCAATTACCCTTCTTGTACCTACTAGGCTGTTCAACTTCTGTGGTTGTCCTTTTTAGAGATGTCCATTCCTTTTCAACTGAACCGGCTACTGCGCTATACATTACCACAGTACCTATTTACAGCCTCAAAGAACTTCAAACGTATCTCAGCATTCCTCAGTAGCTACTATAATATCCCACTTCTTTGCACATTGATTCTTAAACTCCATCCTACTCTTTATCATCCGAATCCGTATATGCTCCTGGGTACGCTTGATTTCGCAATCTCTACAGGCCTTTTCCAAGCATACCTCTTCCTCTTGTGATTTTTGAACAGTGTATTCGCTGTTACTAACTGAAATTTATTGAAGAACTCAGTTAGGCCTTTCTTCTCTCTTATTCCTTTTCAGGTCCACATTCTTCCATAACTTATCTTCTGTTCCTTCCCCTACTACTGCATTCAAATTCCCAATGATTATTAGATTATGATCTCCTTTTACGTTCTGGTACTGCGTTATCCAATCAGTGCTCTCATATAATTTCTCTATTTCTTCATCTTCCGCTTGTGATGTCAGCATCTAAGCCAGAACTACTGTTGGTAGCGCTGGCTTGCTTTGATGTCAATTCCGATGAGCCAACCCTGTCACTGAACTGTTCACTCGGCGTTAAATCCTGAGCTTTCTGGGGCCGCAGCTCGTGACGTCACACCACTTGGTACCTAGGACTGCCACTAGACGGCACTCTTAGCGAGTCGTTCTTTTCCAGACTTTTAAAAATGAATGAAATGTATTTGAGTTATTGTCAGGATTGTTTCGTCCTCTGTATGTGTTTTTATCCTGGTCAGACAGCAGTTTGTATAGATTTTACGACGGTGCACGTATGTATGAGCTTTTATCTGACAAGATGACCTTGTGGACTGGCTCTGTACGATTTCGTTTATGTACATTTATAGGATTTGGAAGTCTGTCCCCATCCCGTTTCCACATCTCCTCCTTGCCTTGAACACATCCATATCCTCTACGCCAACCGCTAGCTCGATTCACCTCACCCCCCTTGTGTCTCCTTTTCTCTCCACTCCATTCCCCGCCTGCTGCCACGCATTTACCGATGTGTCGCCCCCTCTTTCCATCTCCACACCCGCCACTTCCTCTCCCAAAGGAACTTCCAACGTCTCCCTGTCCCAGATGATGTGCTTCGCCCAGATATTTATCCCCTGTCCTTCTCACTTCTCTTTTCCTAGTCCTTGCGCTCCCACCCCAAGTCCCGCCCCTTGGTGTGCTACCGACTCCACCCCTATCCCAGCTTCCTGCCCCCCCTCCTCCTTCAACCCCATCTCTCTTTCCTCTCTCCCTCATCTCCGGCCTGCCCTCCCTTGGCAGGCCCTTCAACTTTTAATGCAGTTACTTTGTCGTGTTTTGGTCTCGCCGTGTATGTAACATAAGTGAAGTGTGTGTTCAGTGTCGTCGTCCCATACTGTGAACGCTGTTTTTAATTGTGCTTTTCGTGCCGCCAGTGTTTATGTGCTACGTCTTTATCGAGTGCTGTTTTAACTGGGTGTGGATTTTATGTCAATGTGCCTCGTCAACCTACCCCTTTTTTGTATATTTTAACTCCAATTGTTTCCCCTTCCTCATGTGTACATTTCATATTTCATCCCTGTGTTTTATGTATCTAATGCTCTCCTGTGGTATTGTATGTAACCTCTTGGCTGAAGAGCGGCGAATTGACCACTGCCAGCCCATCCGTGTCGCCGGGGGGAGGGGGGAATGAAATGACAATAAAACGGAAAAAATGAAAGTCTGTGCTCAGACATCAGTTTACTAAGACTAAGTGACACAGTTTTTAAAAAAGAAAAAATCTCGAAGAAGTTGCCTGGCATTAGTTTACTAAAATTATGTGAAACAATTTTAAAAAAGAAAAAACTCGAAGAAGTTACCTTTAAAAATGAGATGATTTCCAAGCCCGTTAAGTGTAAAACAATATCTAAAAACAAAGTTTATATTCTTAACTCAATGAATAGCTTTGAATCTTCATATTATACTGGTCTTGGGGTCAAATTTCCCATAACACCAATTTTTTTTACTTCTATTTAAATTCTATAATTTTTGCACTTGGAAATGATGATAAAGAAATCATAATTTTCTAATGAAAATAACATAATTTTATTTTCAATTATGGACCACATGAGACAAATTAAAATTTGATTCAGATATGTGAAATGACTTGGAAACATCAGTAATAATCCAGAAAGAATTTTCGCTCTGCAGTGTGTGAGCGCTGAAATGAAATGAAACCTCCTCACAGATTAAAACCAGATTAATCTGCCATGACGTTTTATCAGTAATGCTGGTGCATTCCGTATGCTCGTTTCTCCATGCAGCGAAGAAATTATTTGGCCTTATCAGTAAACAGAGGAGATATAGAATACTCAGTTGCATTTGCAGCTGACTAGCAGATCTTTCTGTAGATGCAATCCAGCGTTTTGAATTTTTAAGTACGATACTAGATTCTACTAGATGACTTACATGAGGGATGCCTGTCATGATATTTATTTGCTTTTTCGCTTCACTCACAATGTTTCTCAACATTCTACGTGACTATATTAGTTTGTTTGTGCAAACGTCATTTATTCCACCAACTATGGAAACATTCTGCTATTCTGATGGACTAAAGCTCTTTAAATTTCGTCCATACTTCTACCACACTTTATTAAAGCTGTAAATTGTAGTATAATAATTAAAAAACGATATATAATTAAAAATCGAAAAAATTAAAGGATAGTACAATTGCATTATTAGTAAATGTTCTGTGTGTACGAAATTGTGCTATTCTTCATTCACCTTACCTTGCGTCGCTTCTTATTTTTTTGTGTGTTCATAACTATATATATTTCAATTATACTTGTTGACTTCTGAAACCTCTTATACTTCTGTTAATCTTACGAAATAGGACCACGGACTTCCTCTCCTACATTTCAGTTACAGATGCAGGCAGCCAACTCAAAGAGCACCAGTGCCTCTTAAGATGAAGAGAATCCTCTCAACCTGCCTCCACTTCACTTCAATAAAAATACTTAATACTGCTGTTAAGTCTTCTCTTATTCAGAATCACATATAATACAAAACACTCGTAGCACGTCGTACTTCGAACAATACATCTTAACCATCCTTTTACATACGAAAGAGTGAAACAAAATCATGTGCAAAGAAAAGTAAATGATGTTTTTTGTTCATTTGTCTGCGCCTTACGGTCGGTCTCTGCTTCTGTCTTTATCGATGTTTCATTTTTTTTAAATAAATTTTAACTTTACCATACCCGAGGGGTCTTTCTCCATGTACCTACGCAATCTCCCAGTCACTGCTAGTGACGAAAAGTTTCAGTCTCGCTTTTATCACGATCCAGACCACCAAACTTTACTTCGGTTTCCCTATTACCACTGACTGTTGTCGCTGATAAATTGTGAGCACGTATTCTTTTTTCTCGCATTTGTAGTTGGTTGCTGTAGCACTGTTTACTGTAAATAAGCGTCCGCTTGAAGAAATGTTGCTGGTAGAGTCATGCAGATTTACTGTCTAAATTAAGGCACTGTGTATTGTGCGGTTTTATGTAATCAGGTGTAATGTGTGCTTCATGTTTAACTTCTTGCGCTTGATGCGAAAAACAGATCTTAAAATATCTAAATTTACAGCCTATGTCCTCGTTAGTTCAGTGGTATGTCTCTTGAACAAGCTTCAAACGAGAAATATGTGGGCTTACCTGCATAAATATCTTTTACATTCTCTGTATTGAACTCCATATACTGTTTGTGTATATAACGCTAGGGAGATGTATAATTGGTCCAGTAAATATACAATAGTTCAAAACACGTTTACTAGCGTATTACCCACAATCTGATCTTACATTTTTGCCTCAACACTAGAGGTGCAACAGGGGAATTTGCACTCGGCTTTCGTCCGTTCGTACGTGCCACCACAGTTTAAAGACGACTCGTTCAGTGTGACATCTAGTGGCAGCGCAAGACGCGACCTGAGTCCTACGAGAAAGACAGGCCACGACACGTACGTCACGAAGATAGACTTGAGCTCGCTCGCTCTCTCCCTCAACTATGCAGAAAAGCTGCGTTTCTAGACCTGTTAACTCGTAACTATGGGCGTACGTACAAACAAGAATTGCATCTTTTATTGGAATTCGCTATTATGCAGTCTTACTGTTATTAGTCCTACAATGATCGGAAATCCATAGGCCTACTTATAACTTGTTACGGCTGTAGTGGGGTACAATGAAATTAAAATGATGCCAAAATGATTATCAGTTGCTTAAGGCACCACTCCTTTTATGAAATGAGGGTTGTCAAGCAGAAGAGAGTAAACGCTATAGACAAGCCGATATACTATGTACGAGGGCTATTCGGAAAGTAAGGAACGATAGGTCGCGATATGGAAACGACAGTGAAAATCAAAACTGTTTTATTTGCAACAATTAGGTACAACTTCCAGCTACTTATCTCCGTAGTCGCCAATCCGACTTAGACGTTTGTCGTAGCGTTGTACCAATTTTCTGGTACCGTCGTTACAGAAGGCAACCGCCAGTGCTTTCCGCCATTTCTGTACGCTGGCCTACAGCTCGTTTTCTGTGCCAAAATGTTGTCTTCATAGCCAGCGGTTCGTGTGAGCAGAGATGAAACTCAGAGGGAGACAACTACGGGCTGTATTGCGGGTAATCAAACATTTCCAATTGAAAACGATACAGGAGCATCTTCATTGCCCCTGCAGAATGCGGCTGTGAACTGTCTTGAAGAAGAAACCGCACGACAGTTATGTAATGTTGGCTGCATAGCTTCAGGCGAAATTTCTCAGGAGGCCCTCGTACTTGGCGGGAGACACTATTGCTCTAGGTATCTTTAAGTGCTCCCTGTGTGCTTAGAACTAAAAAGAAAGACGTAACGCTATCGACGGGCATACTAGAGACTCTGCCCAACACATCTGTGCAAAGTTTCATCGGGTTTCACTGTGGTTTTCATTTCGCGACCGATCATTCCTTACTTTCCGAATAAACCTCGTATATCGACTATTGACCTTAAATTAAATGACGTTGTAGTACTTTTAATTAGTAAGACTTCATAACAGCAGATTCTAGAAGAAGATGCAAATCTCGTTAGTACTTACTCGCCCAACTGCGAGCTAACAGATTTAGAAACGCATTTTGTCTGCTGAACTGAGCGAGCGAGCGAGTTCAGGCGTGCCTTCATGACGTACGCGCCGCGACCTACGCGACCCCAGAAAGCTCAGGATTTAACACCGAGGCACTGTTCACAGTAACTCAAGTCTCTGTCCTACTTTCCTGTTCATAACGAATCATACTTTCAAAATACTATTATTTGCTGCTGTGGTTATTACCCTATATTTGTCTGGCCAGAAACCCTTATCTTATTTCCGTTTCACTTCACTGAACAGACTGAGCCTTTGCATTGTCCTTTTCACATTTTCCAGCTTCCCTAGAGTGTTCAAACTTCTAACATTTCATAGTCCAACTCACAGTATGTAACCCTTTCTTTGGTTATTCAATCGTTTTCTCGTTCTGACCGCTCCCTTGGTTACCATAGCAGAATCTTGTCACAAGTGTTTTCACAAAACCCTAAGAAAATCTCGTCATGTTATCTAAACCCTGTTAGCTACACGACGATTAACGTCCAGACACTTGTGAAAAAGACAGGAATCGAAATTGACGGTAGCAAGGCAAAAACAGAAATGCTGAATTGCATTTTCAAATATTCGTCTACTAATAGAAATTCCACGATGGAACAATATGTAAAATAAAGAAAAGACAACCACTCACCTATAGCAGACTGAAGTAGTAGGGAGATGTTCTTACGAGCGCAATTTTTTGATATCAAATTGATATGCAAGTTAATTAAATTGATCAATTACTTCCTCCCCGACCACGTCTATTCCCACCACAGGATGACGTCATGTGTTTTTCTCAGAATGCACGTGGGCCCCAGCCTCCTCCCTCCACCCCCTCCCCACTCTCCCCAGCCTACCCTATTGGCGGGAATTCCGAAATTTCGCTGTACAATTCAATGGTCAATTCAGAGCAGGCAGTAGTGACGGAAATCGTTTATAAAACGGAGATAGGTGGTAGAAAACAAAACAAAAAATGCAATTTAGAGGATGGGAAATCAGAGACATATGCTCTGAGAAGGACATAATTTGCATTTCATAGGACATAGATACTCTTTTTTAACTTCCAATCGCTGATCGCTTCGTATAGTGCGATCGCAAAGTCATTGAGATGCTTCGCGGCGCACTACCGGGATCGAGTGCAATACTGTTGCGTCTGGCTACTCGCCGCCGCCCCCCGTCACCATCCCGCGCATCAGGTAGTACCGCAGTCATGACGGCCGTCTGCCCCCCCACCCACCCCCCTCCAGGCCTGCTGCTGGCAGTTTTACATGAAAGGCGCTGCACCACATGGTAAATCTCAGGCGGCCTTAGATGGCACAAACGCGACACTTGCGCCGCTTGTCTTGGCTACGTGTCCGGCGGTCTACTGCTGACCAGTTGTATGCATTTCTAACAGTCCCCCAGCCCTTGACTTCCACAACACAGGGGTGCAGCAGCCAGCATCTACATCAACATCTACATCTACGTGATTACTGTACTCTGCTATTCACAATAAAATGCCTAGAAGAGGGTTCAATGAATCTCCTTCAAGCTGTCTCCCTACAGTTCCCCTATCGAACGGCGCGCGGGAAAAACGAGCACTTAAATTTTTCTGTACGAGCCCTGATTTCTCTTATTTTATCGCGATGATCATCTCTCCCCATGTAGGTGAGTGCAAACAGAATGTTTTCGCAATCTGAGAAGAAAATTGGTGATTCAAATTTCATGGGAAGATCCCGTCGCAACGAAAAACGCCTTTGTTTTAATGATTGCCACTCCAATTTACGTATCATGTCTGTGGCACTATCTCCCCTACTTCACGTAATACAAAACGAGCTGCCCTTCTTTGTACTTTTTCGATGTCATCTGTCAGTCCCATCTGATGCGGATCCCAGACCGCACAGCAAGACTCCAGAATAGGGCGGACAAGCGCGGTGTAAGCGGTCTCCTTAGCATACATGTTGCACCTTTTAAGTGTTCTGTCAATGAATCGCAGTAATGCAATTTTGTCATGTGATGACATGGTTGGAGACCGTGGCTGTTATTTGAAGACAAATGTTGACGGTGTTGAGACAGCAACCAGCCACAAATTTATTTTCGGTTCCTTTATTCACAGGATACCGTTACCGGTTTCGAATTGTTATGATTCATCTTCAGGCGGTTCATGCTTTCATTACGACGTTTTTTTCACAGATTAATTGTTCTAAAATATAAATAATACATAATTATAAACACTCCACACAGATGGTTGCGTTATGGATTTTCATTGGATGTGACTTACGTGAAATGTCGGTTTGGAGTGTTTGTTTTCATTACATTCGTCCAACAGATGTGAATACATTAATGGTTAGCTCTATCCACAACATTATTTATGTGATCGTTCCAATTTAGGTTATTTGTAACTGTAATCCCTAAGTATTTAGTTGAATTTACAGCCTTCAGATTTGTGTGACTTATCGCGAAATCGAAATTTAGCGGATTTCTTTTCAGTACTCATGTGAATAACTTCACACTTTTCTTTATTCACGGTCAATTTCCACTTTTCGCACCATACAGATATCTTTTCTAAATCATTTTGCGATTCGTTTTGGTCACCAATGACTTTACAAGACGGTAAATGACAGCATCATCTGCAAACAATCTCAGACGGCAACTAAGATTGTCTCCTATGTCGTTAATATAGATCAGGAACAATAGAGGGCCTATAACACTTCCCTGGGGAACGCCGGATACTATTCCTGTTTTACTCGATGGCTCTTCGTCTATTACTAAGAACTGTCACCTTTCTTTCAGGAAAGCATAAATTCAGTCGCACAACTGAGGCGATATTCCATAGTCAAGCAGTTTGGTTAGAAGAGGCTTGTGAGGAACTGTGTCGAAAGCCTTCTGGAAATCTAAAAATATGGAATCAATTTGACATACCCTGTCGATAGCAATCATTACTTCATGAGTATAAAGAGCTACTTGTGTTTCGCAAGATCGATGTTTTCTGAAATCGTGCTTACTATGTGTCAATAAATCGTTTTCTTCGAGGTACCTCATAACGTTCGAATACAGTATATGTTCCAAAACCCTGCTGCAAATCGATGATAGTGATATGGGCCTGTAATTCAACGGATTACTCCTACTTCCCTTTTTGGATATTGGTGTGACTTGAGGATTTTTCCAATCTTTAGGTGCGGATCTTTCTTTGAGCGAGAGGTTGTATATAACTGCTAAATATGGAGCTATTGTATCAGCATACTCTGAAAGGAACCTGACTGGTATACAATCTGGATCGGAATCCTTGCTTTTATTAAGTTATTTAAGCTGCTTTGCGACACCAAGGATATCTATTTCAATGTTTCTCATCTTGGCAGTTGTTCTTGATTGGAATTCTGGAATATTTACTTCATCTTCTTTGCTGAAGGAGTTTCGGAAAATCGTGTTTAATAACTCTACTTTAGTGGCGCTGTCATCAATGACTTCCCCGTTCTTATCGCGCAGTGAAAGTATTGATTGCGTCTTGCCACTGGTGTGCTTTATGTATCTCCAGAATGTTATTGGGTTTTCTCCCAGGTTTCGAGACAGAGTTTCGTTGTGGAAATTATTAAAAGCATCTCGCATTGAAGTACGCGCTATATTTCGAGCTTCTGCAAAACTTTGATAGTCTTGGGAATTTTGCGTTCTTTTAAATTTGGCATGTTTTTTTCGCTGCTTCTGCAACAGCGATCCGACCCGTTTTGTGTACCGTGGGGGATCAGTAGCATCACTTATTAATTTATGTGGTATATATCTCTCAATTGCTGTCGATACTATCTCTTTGAAATCATTCCACAGTTTTTCTACGCTTACATGATCAGATCGGAAGGAGTGCAGACTGTTTCTTAAAAAGGCGTTAAGAGAATTTTTATCAGCTTTTTTAAATAGATGTATTTTGCGTTTCTTTTTGATGGTTGTAGGAGTTACGGTATTCAGCCTAGCAGCTGCTGCTTTGTGGTTGCTAATCCCTGTGTTCGTCACGATACTCACTATTTGTCCAGGATTATTTTTTGCTAAGAGGTCAAGTATGCTTTCCCAACCAGTTACGCTTCGAGTGGGCCCATGAATTAATTGTTCAAAATAATTTTCTTAGAAAGTATTCAGTACAGTTTCGGATGACGTTTTATGCCTGCCGCCGGTTTTAAACGAATAATTTTTCCAGCATATCGAGGGTAGACTAAAGTCACCACCGACTTTAATTGTAAGAGTGGGGTACCTATTTGAAATGAGATTCAAGTTTTTTTGAACTGTTCAGCAACTATATTTTCTGAGTTGGGTGGTCGGTAAAACGACCCAATTAATAGTTTAGTCCGATTGTCAAGTGTAACATCTCCCATACTATTTCGCAGCAACTATCTACTTCAATTTCACTATAAGGCAAACTACTTCTTACAGCAATAAATACTCATCTGTCCTTTCTCGACACTGTTAGAGCGTTAGAAAAAATTTTTGCTGAACTTATTTCCGGCTTTAGCTAGTTTCTGTACCTATAACTATTTGAGCTTCAGTGCTGTCTATTAGGGCTTGGAGCTCTGGTTCTTTCCCAACACAGCTACGACAAATTACAGCTACAATACCGATCGTTTCTGCAACTAACTTGCTGTGTTTTACCTGCCCCCTTTTAGACGGACGCCCTTTCTGTGCTTTCCTGTGGCTCTCTAACCTAAAAAACCGCCCATTCCCTTCCACACAACCCCCGCTACGCGTGTAGTCGCTTCCTGTGTCATGTGGACTCAAAAAAAAAATTTCAAATGGCTCTGAGCACTATGGAACTTAACAGCTGAGGTCATCAGTTCCCTAGAACTTAGAACTACTTAAACCTAACCTAACCTAAGGACATCACACACATCCATGCTCGAGACAGGATTCGAACCTGCGGCCGTAGCGGTTGCGCGGTTCCAAACTGAAGCGCCTAGAACCGCTCGGCCACTCTGGCCAGCCAACTTAACATCTGAGGTCATCAGTCCCCTAGAACTTAGAACTACTTAAACCTGACTAACCTAAGGACATCACACACATCCATGCTCGAGGCAGCATTCGAACCTGCGACCATAGCGGTCGCGCGGTTCCAGACTGAAGCGCCTAGAACCGCACGGCCACACCGACCGGCTGCCATGTAAGTGTTTATAAAAAAAATATGGGTTCAGTTTGCGACAGTTATAAAATATCGCAGCAAAGTATTCAAATTTTTCGAGATTGTGATACATTTTCGTAGCAAGTGGCTATAAAAGTTCTTTTTCCTTACTGTGGCAGCATTCATTCGCGAAAAGTTGGCAAAATTAGAACGCCAGCTGGAAGCCGAAAGTCTCCAGCAAGCGGAGGAGGTTGTGTTACCATCATGTACCTACATCTCAAGATTCTGTGCATGATACACTATGTGATCAAAAGTATTCGAACACCCCAAAAACATACGTTTTTCACATCAGGTGCATTGTGCTGCCACCTACTGCCAGGTACTCCATATCAGCGACCTCAGTAGTCATTAGACATCGTGACAGAGCAGAATGGGGTGCTCTGCAGAACTCACGGACTGTGAACTTGGTCATGTGATTGGGTGTCACTTTTGTCATACATCTGTATGCGAGATTTCCACACTCCTAAACATCCCTAGGTCCACTGTTTCCGATGTGATAGTGAAGTGGAAACGTGAAGGCACACGCTGTAAGTAGCGTGAATAAAAGGACGCTATGTGCAAGAAGCATGAAGCGCCCTTTGAATGTATCCTGATAGCTAAAAGAGCCACGCGCACTTTGAATAAGAAAATGCTACTTGACACTGAAATCAAAATAAAAGATAGGGTCGCCACCAACTCTAGCCACACGACAAAGAAGAGGTAGCACTGAGTCGGAAAATTACTTAATTTATTAATAAGAAAAACTCACAAAAGAACATTCATTGTAAAGTCATTGATAAAGAATGGGATGTAGTTATTAATATGATCCAGGCATTCTTCCCGTGAATCAAATACTGAGTAAAGTAAAGAGGGCGTGAACACCATGCGTAAGTGCAGCCTGCAGCAAGATTCGTGAAAACACGATCTATTCCAGAGCATTTGTTTCAGATAAAAAAAAGGACACTAATCACTACACCTGTGCACATGGAAACGCTATAGGTGGGCCAACAAGGAAAACTACAAGGTAAATGGCGAAGGTAACGGCGACGTAACATCAGTACACAAGATAAGATTGAAGACAAAATTATTTATTCCTTAAAACATTGATGTAGTGCATCTATAGACTGTTGTTGCATGTTAACTATGTACAATTGCTTGTGAAATACTACACGTTTCATAACAGACTCGCGTGCCCACTCGGTCCGCGGAGACAATTTCTATGGACCGTGGCCAATTTTTAATCACATGAGACAAAGAAAATTCACAAATACACAAAAATTACCAAGATCCGGAAAAGATTAGAAGCATACACACACAGTTGTAGGCACATAAACATTCACACTGAACCGAGGGCACTTCAACATATGCAACTCCTTTGTGCCGCGTTCCTCTCACGGATCAAAGTCAAGACTGCATTGGGAATCAAACTGAAAGTCTACAAAAGCCTTGCATTCCCTGCTGCAACCCAGCAAGTAAATCTTTATAAGACGAAATTCGAGACCAAAAGCTAAAAGCTCCCCTCTCTATGTGACAACGCGCCACGCGGTCAGTCCAACTCACCCTTCTTCAACTGGAGCACAGCTGTGTACGCTTCCCGTACCGGCGGCAGATTGCCTCCCGCTTCTCCAGCCTCTTTCACGCTCCGCGTGGACCGGAAAACCCCAGGATGCCATTTCCGCCACCAACCTAACGCAGGTGGATTTCTCACAAGTAGCGGAAACCTCTTTGCCGACTTGACCACTACGAGAGTTGGCAATGAAAGGTGGCTACAGGTCCCTTTCATCACCCCAAACGTCCCGGAGAAAACTGTGCCGCGAATTTTCTCGCCATGCTAGGAGATTCGCCAACAGTCTTCGAAACAAACATACCCTAACGAGTAACAATTGCAACAGTAAACAGCAGCACAAAGGAGTTGATTAATCTCTTATTTCCAAGTGAGCTTTATCTGACCTTAGTCAATAATTGTGACCTCATGCGGTCCGCAAAGCAAACAGAACAAATTAAATTAAGCGTGATATACTACGCTAACATCATGTCATCTGACCTACTACGACCACAACCATGAGATATTATTTTAAAATTGCTTTAACCAACTATCAAAAGTTAACATAGAGACATAGGTGAACAGGTACATAATATATATAAATATATAAACAAATACAATGATGCAAAATCATTATCACGAACCAAAGCAGTATCATCTGGTGCTGACATATATAAAAACATGCAAGTGAAAGTGCAAAATACAATATTCACAACAAATACAGTGATACAAAATCATTAATGAACCCAATGGTATGACAGCTGGTAAATAATCACCTATGGAAAATAAGACATGAGTACAAAAACACATCCAGAAATCAACTCGTTGACACGCTGTCATTTTTCAGTTTCGCCTCATGGTTGTTTCACTGGGTATTCTCTTTAGGTGCTGGGGTGGGCGTCTCTTCTAAAGGCGACTTGGAGGATAAGCTACTAGGGGACCACAACACTGAACTGGGGAGTTCGCAGCGGCGTTGATTGTAACGTCCGTTGTAACCCAGGTTGTTCATCCTAGACAGCACCCCGCGACGTTGCCTCGTGCCCGTTTCCACCCTCTGCGTCCATACTGTGGGATGGTTCGGCGTTGCAGATTTGCAGGACATCGCCACTTGTGGGCCCTGCCTCATCATCGAGAAGGCGGCTTGGCGGTCGTCGTCCGTGTGTTGTGGAGGAATGTGTTTTACCGACACACGCCCCCGTCTCCTGTCGTGTCAATGGGGAGACACGCGCTCTTCTGCGTCGCATCGAGGTCGACGTAAACTCGTGCGGGTCTCGGGCTTGAGACCCGCTTATCACCTCTTTGCACCGTCTCAGCTGATGCGTCAGTGGTGGGACCCGCGTCCCTCCGGGCAGTGGGCTTTACCTCACTGCAGCGGCCGTCTGGACTAGCGGCGCTCAGGGATCGGCGGCCTCGCCTGGTGTGCGTCATACTTTCCCTTTCGCTTGTCAGATGACTAGCGCATGGGGTGGAACGCCGGCCATCATCTGGCGCTGCCGTGGTGACACGCCTGCGGGCTCCGGTGTGAGCCTGCGCCTGGGGGAAGACCAGCATCCCCTCCCCTCTGACGGGGAAACAGCTGTGACCGCTCGCCGCATCACTGCTTCGCCGTTGATACCAGGGTTCGGCAACGCCTGCCGGTGGACCAAGCCCTGTGCTTTCTGATGCGGAGGCTCCCTAGGCGGCCTTGCACCCACTTAAGAACTGCGCTCACAGGGATCGTTACAAAATATCATGTGTACAGATTACCACAAAATCTTCGGAGTTTCTCACTCCTGATCAATACATGGAATAGTGCCCAAAATTAACTTGACAAAAAGGGCCTTCTTAACATTACTAATAAAAAAAATGAACAAAAAATTAAATAACCAATATTCAAACAAACAAAAAAAAATCCTTTTTATAAAATATAGTTGCCGGCCGCGGTGGTCTAGCGGTTCAGGCGCTCAGTCCGGAACCGCGGGACTGCTACGGTCGCAGGTTCGAATCCTGCCTCGGGCATGGATGTGTGTGGTGTCCTTAGGTTAGTTAGGTTTAAGTAGTTCTAAGTTCTAGGGGACTGATGACCACAGATGTTAAGTCCCATAGTGCTCAGAGCCATTTGAACCATTTGAACAATAAAATATAGTTCCAGCATTACATCTGCTGTCAATCATTCAGGGTAGATCTTGTACAAGGTTTGGTCAGGATTTGGATAGGATTTGGCGCCGCTGCTAGCTACAGACACGAAACTCTACCTACTCCTAACTACGCTCTCACACACAATCTACACAGCTCGTACTAGTCACCATCACCATATAGCCCGACTACAATTCCCACATATAAACAAAATATTCCTTTCAACACCAATACCCATATTGTTGTTCACTGACTGCTCCTCCAAGGTTTGCAGAACATGTTTGCTGATCTGTGAAAAATTTCCGAGACTTCTTTTCTATGGACATTGCATAATAAAAGTTATGATTAAAGAGACACAGAAGGTTCATTCAAGTCACATCTGGAATGGTAACTGTTTCAACATCTATTCATCAGACTAATGCAAAAGGTCAGTGGGCATAAAAATGAAAATAAAAATCATCCTATCCTATTAGCAACACATAAACACTTCGTCCTATAAGTACATAAGAAAATACTGTCAAAAGAAATCCATTGTCCAGGGCCATGAGTACCCAACTTACTGCTATCATAAGATACTCATAATGATTACACACTTACTCACCACATGTCCCCAGGGGTCCTCACCTACCGTCATGTTATTTTAGTTTGGAGGTAGTCGCATTGATTCTCTATTAAATATCAAGCTGCTTGAGGTTATAAGCTGATTCCATATACATCTTCTGGGGTTTCACATCCTGGTGCCCTCAACCGTACCTAGTAGTATGTGGAGGCAAGTTACACTTTCCAAATGTCTTATAAGATGGCAACTCTGAAAATCAAACTCTATTAATCTCCTTTCATACACAAATCCTTCACCTACAAGTCACCAAGTCGCTTCATCAACATCGCAGTACATTTGAAAAGTCTCACTGAATCTTAGTCATCAAAGAACGAAAGCCATCTTACTGTAATAGGAAACGCTTCATATGAGCCTCATAATCATTCACATTCAGATGTTTTGAAACTGCACAACACTACTCCTTTCTGCTGACAAGAAGAAATAACTACACACATATTGGGGGACCTTTTACAATACACAGAAAATATACACTTTAATTTTAATCACACCAGTGTGAATCAAAACATTGGAAAATATGCACTGTAATTTTACTCACAAAAGAATGAGTGCGAAAAAGCATATGGGCAATACGTCATTCCGACCTCCGAGGGGCAAGATCTTCTGCTTCTTATTCAATGTAAGGTTTTACGTTGGAGATGTGGTGCAGGCCCTTCGACTTTCGAGAGCGGAGTGTTTCTACTTCAAGCGCATTCGGATGTGGAATCCGCTTGATTCTGTACGGCCCGTTGAATAAGAAGAAGAACTTCTTTGACAACCCAGCCCGTTTATTAGAGAGCTTGTGCGAGCGTACAAGTACTTTCTGGCCCACGTGAAAAGTTATATTCCGCACCTTCTTTTTGTAGGTTCTTATCCGAACCTCGGCGGCACTCTTTATATTTTTCAGGGCAAGCTCCACAATTGCAGATCTTCGTAACCTGGGTTCTACTGGCCAGGGAACCACCTCTTTTATTTTACTCGGAGGCTCCTTGTTTTTCAGGACCAGAATCGGTGGCAACGTCGTCGAGGAATTTGGCAACTCATTTAGTATGTTCTGGAAACCGGCTAGTTTCGTGTCCCACGTCCGGTGGTCACGGTGGCAGTATAACCTACACAATTTTCCAATCTCCTTCATCCACCTTTCACAAGGATTTGCTGAAGGGCAGAAAAGGGGGATAAAGATCGGTTTCACTCGCTTTCTCCGAAGCATATGCTTCCAGTGACGTGACCTGAATTGTGGCCCGTTGTCCGAAATCACACGCTTCACAGTGCCAACCTCCCGTAAGAAGTGATTTGCGAACGCGGCAGCTACTGCCTTCCCGGTGGCCCTACGCAGCGGGGTGAGGCAGACGAATTTTGACGTCAGCTCTACTGCCACAAAAATGTACGCAAATCCGTTCCTAGAACGCACTAGCGGACCGAATAGATCTACTGCTGCGAGATCCCTGAGTTTATTGGGAACGATCGGGTGTATTGGTGCGGCAAACGACACAGTGGGCGGCTTGGCTTGCTGACAGGGCTTGCATACCCTAATTACTTTACGTATACGCCGAAGCATATTATTAAAGTAACAGGTTTCCCGCAGCTTCTCCAAGCATTTCCTCGCACCAAAGTGACCGTAGCTCAAATGCACGTACCACACGAGCTTGTTCACCAGTTCCTCCGGAATCGCTAACAGCCACCTGGAGTCATCCAGAGCTCGCCTCTTAAATAGGATGCCATTCCGGATAATATAATACTGCCTGATGGCCGCGTGGGATTTATCATGCCATTTCTCTTTGATGTCACGCAAGACTTCGTCCTTGTCTTGTTCCGCCCCGATATTGCCTAGTGACGTAGTGACATAGTTCTCGAATGCCACATTTTGAAGGTATAACACACTGAAATTGTTTTCATCAATAGTGTTATCCTCACCATGGGTGCGCCCGATAGGCTTCCGAGATAGAGCATCAGCAATGATGTTCTTGTGCCCCGGAATGTACTCTATCGTGAAGTGGTATTCCTGGAGGAACACCGTCCACCGTCCGAGTCTACCGTGATTGATTTTGGCGCTCATTAGGAATTGTAGTGCTCGGTGGTCACTGTACACCCTGGTCGTGCGCCCGAACAAATAGTAACGGAACTTCTTGAATGCCCAGACAATCGCCAGGGCTTCAAGCTCCGTGACAGAGTAGTTCCGTTCACTCCGCGAGAGCACACGGCTGGCGAACGAGATAGTTTTCCAGGTGGACGGGTCCTTTCCACCATCCGTCTGGAACAACACCGCTCCCAGCCCCGTCAGTGAACTATCTGTCATCAGGCAAAACTCCTGATTCAAATCCGGATGGGCGAGCAATGGAGCGTTAACGAGTGCATTCTTTAATTCGTCAAATTCGCTCTGTGCTTGTTCGTCCCACATCCAAACGGTGTTCTTACCCGTCAGTGCACATGAACGAGGGGTGGACAAAACATTGAGATTTATAAATCTCTTGTAGAAATTGCAAAGCCCCAAATAACCCCTGAGCTGACGCTTTGACGTGGGCGTTGCGCACTCCGCAATTGCTGAAATTTTTTCGGGATCCGGATGAATTCCATCCGCCGACACAATATGACCCAGAAACTTTATGCTTTCACGCCCGAACTGGGATTTGTCCAGATTCACGGTCACCCCCGCTTTCTCGAATACTTCGAGCAATCGATTTAGAACCCGGTTGTGTTCCTCCCATGACTTCTCTGCAATTAGAATGTCGTCCACATACACAGTTACGCGCGCTCTTAGGTCGTCAGGTAGTATGCTATTCAGGCCTCTTATGAAGGCGGCTGAAGAAACATTCAACCCGAAAGGGAGACGTTTAAACTGGTAGCAGCTCCCATAGCAGAGAAAGGCAGTGTATTGCCTGCAAGACGGATCGACCATAATTTGCCAATAGCTGTTTCGGAGGTCAACGGATGACAAAACTTTCACGCCATGAAACCTTTGCAGCAGTTCCTCCAATCCTTCTGGCCTATCTGTCTCAGACATGATTACCGTATTTATTTGCCGCGAGTCCAACACCAAACGCACGGACTTGTCCCGCTTTGGCACAACGAGTAATGGCGAGTTGTATGAACTCCTAGCTCGCTCTATTATACCCTGCTCCAGCATCCTACTTATTTCGGCTTCCACACTGCTCTTGTGCACCAGTGGGATGGGGTAGGGCTTAACAAAGAAAGGAAGATGCTCGCGCACCGTAAAGCGGTACAGAAATCCATCAATTGCCCCCGGTGAATCCGAAAATACTCGGGAATGGCTTCTCAGAACGCGACACAGTTCCATACGATTCGCTTCCGAGGCTCCCGCACCAGCAATACACCTTTTCACCGCGCTCGTGAAAACATTGTTCCTACCATACTCATTAGGTTGTGAATCTAGGTCACTAATCAGATTGACCAAAACCTCCTGCCCAGGTCGCGACTCAGTCCTAACGTGAAATTTCAGACAGCTCACCTCAGACTCCTTGCGCAAAACACATTCCTCGAAAATTAGACTGACAGGGTTGCTCCCGGCAATGATAGTCATAACACCGCCAGCCACGTCGATTACGGCGCGGTGGGCATTCATGAAGTCAGTCCCCAATATCATCGCCACGCTCATCAGCGGCATCACAAAAAAATTGAATTCAAACTCATGTCCTTGACAGACGAAGTTTACTCGAGTCTGAACTTTAATTTTAACACTTTTTCCATATATCGCGCCCCTGACTGTAGTTCCTCTCACCTGAAAAGTTGGCCAACTCCCCGTTTCCTCAGACGTCCGAAACGCCGCCTCACTAATCAGCGAAAAGGGGCTGCCTGTATCGAGTACACATCTAACACTGACTCCCCGAATGTAAACAGACACGACTGGGTTTACCGCGTGCACACCAATACCGTGGTCCTCCCTCAACAAATCTTCCCTAATATCGTCTTCCTCTATCAAATGCACATCAATATCACTGGTCCTCATTAAGTTGTCGCCAACCGAGTCAGCCGCTAGTCATTGATCCCTTTGATTAGGGTCATGTGGCGGATTGTGACGCGGGTTTGCGGGACGAATTTCAACACCCAATGGTGGACCACCCGTACTGGTTACAGCACCCCTGTTGTTGCTTATTCGATAATTATTCTGTGGTCGGTCACGACTACCGTTCCTAGGTCCGCTATAATTACTCCAATATCTCTGCTCATTACCATATCTTCTAAACTCCCGGGGGTGTCTTTGATTTACTCTCGGGGAATGATGACGATTGGCATCGTTCGTTCTGCCCGCGTTCCGTGAGGAATCGCGACGCTGCCAACGCTCGCGCGCCCTGTAACTCTGAGGCGACCCGTTACGTCTGGAGTGCCACCTGTCTCTACGGCTGCGGCTTCGCTCGCGCGGCCGCTGCTCGTAGGCGCTCTGACCGTAATTCTGCGTGGTGCCGTTCGAATCGCACTCAAGCTCTAAAAGGAAATTGCGAAACCCCTCTACGTCATCCTTACATCGTCCTGCAAGGATAACGTGCCGCAACTGCATTGGAAACTTTCCCAGGCAAATACGAATAATTTCTGCAGGTCCATAAGGATCGTCAAGATGTTCATTCGCCTGCAGCATGTGCTCGAACATCTGCACAGGGCTGGAGAATTTTGACCTGTTTAACTCTGGTAGCATAATGAGTCCGTGTTTTACACGACTTTGCGCTGCCACTGACCAATATATCGACAGCAAGTGTTGACGAAACTCCCCAACAGTGTAGCAATTGCGTGCAATTGACCTCATCCGCGCCGCTGGCTCACCTTCGAGGTAGCTGCACATATACTCTATTTTGTGCGCACTGGGCCACGTAGGAGGGAGGGAGAACTCGAACTGCTGTAACCAGGCCCGCGGGTGAATCCCCGTAGCCGAGTTACGGAAGACTTCAAACTTCCTCACAGTCAGAAAATGTTTAAAGTCAAATTCGTGAGTTTCCCTTGGCGAACGTTCCTGAGGGGGTCCGCGCCGTTCCCACCTGGTACGAGATCCGTGATCATGACGATGATCAAATTCGCCATCGTTCCCGGAATCATCGTCGGAATAATGGCCCATTCGTTCATTTCTTTCAACTTCATGGGCCTTTAACCCTTTTAGGTGAAGTTCTAAACGGGTCATGCGCTCACATATTCCCACGGTAACCCCTCTTTGTTGTATTTTTATTTCACACTGTCCACGCGGACATTTCGTTATCGACCGTATTTCGTCTGCATCCGCTGATGACGAGGTAATCGTTTCCCTATTATTGTCAGACTTACGCCCCACTGCGTCTGAGATCCTGGCTATTTCTTCTCGCATCTCTCGGTGGGCCTTGTCTTGTTTTGTTTGCGTAAGCCCTTGCTCTCGCTCGAGAGCTATTATCGCCTGGCTGAGGGTTTCTACCTGCGCGCTAAGGTGGACCGGGCACTTAGCCGCAGTGTCCTCTACTCGGGACACAAGAGCCGCGTGGTCACTCTGGCATTGTTCTGCTAACGCGCGAAGATCCCTGGCGGAATTTCGTCCTACTCGGGACTCAAGAGCCGCTTGTTCACTCTGGCATTGTTCTGCTAGTATACGTATATTCCCAGCGAACCTTTCTTCTTGCTCCATCACCTGCTTGCTAATGACTTGGTGCCCCTCTTCTAAGGCGGAGATGCGTTGGTCAATGATCGCCAGTTTCTCCCCAACACCCTGTACTATTTCACTACTCAATCTTTTATTTGCTTCCTCGATATCCCTTTTATTACTGTCTAGTAATTGCCGTAGCATAGTCTGTAATGAATTTGCATCTATCGACTGATTCGAAAACACTACAGCGGGCTCAGGATGGACAACACTTGTGGTTGCGTTTTCTGCGTTTCGTTCCTGGTCGGACTCGACGTTCTGATCTCGTCCTTGTTCCGAGTTGTTGTCTGACTGGTTTTTCCGATCGCGACTCCCTGAACAGCTACGCGTCTCCATCATAAGGATAGTTACTCCGTGCTCCAAAATACAAGAATAGTACCAAAGTCTCCTAATGGACTCACAATCCCCACAAGGCAGCCAAGATTTACTATATTACACCGATACACGACACAGGACAAGAATCGACCCACACTTGTAACACAATTGAATACTAAATCACAATATCTATACAGTAATACATATACAAGATAAAACATGTAAGAAAATGCACACCTATATCATAAATTCACGTAAATTCTGTATCACAGAAAGACAATATACCAACTAGCACATCCAACCGAAAATAACTAATCCTCACTGCGCATCAGAAGATCTCTGGTTTACCGAAATCCGTGAGCAGGGTAAGCCATGTGTAAGTAGCGTGAATAAAAGGACGCTATGTGCAAGAAGCATGAAGCGCCCTTTGAATGTATCCTGATAGCTAAAAGAGCCACGCGCACTTTGAATAAGAAAATGCTACTTGACACTGAAATCAAAATAAAAGATAGGGTCACCACCAACTCTAGCCACACGACAAAGAAGAGGTAGCACTGAGTCGGAAAATTACTTAATTTATTAATAAGAAAAACTCACAAAAGAACATTCATTGTAAAGTCATTGATAAAGAATGGGATGTAGTTATTAATATGATCCAGGCATTCTTCCCGTGAATCAAATACTGAGTAAAGTAAAGAGGGCGTGAACACCATGCGTAAGTGCAGCCTGCAGCAAGATTCGTGAAAACACGATCTATTCCAGAGCATTTGTTTCAGATAAAAAAAAGGACACTAATCACTACACCTGTGCACATGGAAACGCTATAGGTGGGCCAACAAGGAAAACTACAAGGTAAATGGCGAAGGTAACGGCGACGTAACATCAGTACACAAGATAAGATTGAAGACAAAATTATTTATTCCTTAAAACATTGATGTAGTGCATCTATAGACTGTTGTTGCATGCTAACTATGTACAATTGCTTGTGAAATACTACACGTTTCATAACAGACTCGCGTGCCCACTCGGTCCGCGGAGACAATTTCTATGGACTGTGGCCAATTTTTAATCACATGAGACAAAGAAAATTCACAAATACACAAAAATTACCAAGATCCGGAAAAGATTAGAAGCATACACACACAGTTGTAGGCACATAAACATTCACACTGAACCGAGGGCACTTCAACATACGCAACTCCTTTGTGCCGCGTTCCTCTCACGGATCAAAGTCAAGACTGCATTGGGAATCAAACTGAAAGTCTACAAAAGCCTTGCATTCCCTGCTGCAACCCAGCAAGTAAATCTTTATAAGACGAAATTCGAGACCAAAAGCTAAAAGCTCCCCTCTCTATGTGACAACGCGCCACGCGGTCAGTCCAACTCACCCTTCTTCAACTGGAGCACAGCTGTGTACGCTTCCCGTACCGGCGGCAGACTGCCTCCCGCTTCTCCAGCCTCTTCCACGCTCCGCGTGGACCGGAAAACCCCAGGATGCCATTTCCGCCACCAACCTAACGCAGGTGGATTTCTCACAAGTAGCGGAAACCTCTTTGCCGACTTGACCACTACGAGAGTTGGCAATGAAAGGTGGCTACAGGACCCTTTCAACGCACAGCACAAAAGCGTACAGGCCAACCTCGTCTGATGACTGACAGAGACCGCCGACAGTTGAAGAAGGTCGTAATGTGTAATAGGCAGACACCTATCCAGACCATCAGATAGAAACTCCAATCTTCACCAGGTACCACTGCAAGTACTATGACAATTAGGCGGCAGGTGAGAAAACTTGGATTTCATGGCCAAGAAGCTACTCCTAAGTCACACATCACGCCGGTAAATGCCAAACGACGCCTCGCTTGGTGTAAGGAGCGTAAGCATTGGACGATTGAACAGTGGAAAACCGTTGTGTGGAGTGTCGAATCACAGTACACAATGTGTCCTTCCGATGGAAGGGTGTGGGTATGGCGAATGCCTAGTGAACGTCATCTGCCAGCGTGTGTAGTGCCAACAGTAAAATTCGGAGGCGGTGGTGTTATGGTGTGGTCGTGTTTTTCATGGAGGGGGCTTGCACCCCTTGTTGTTTTGCGTGGCACTATCACAGCACAGGCCTACATTGATGTTTTAAGCACCCTCTTGCTTCCCACTGTTGAAGAGCAATTCGGGGATGGCAATTGTGTCTTGCAACACGATAGAGCACCTGTTCATAATGCACGGCCTGTGGCGGAGTGGTTACACGACAATAACATCGCTGTAATGGACTGGCATGCACAGAGTCCTGGCCTGAATCCTATAAATCAGCTTTGGGATGTTTTGGAACGCCGACTTCGTGCCAGGCCTCACCGACCTACATCAATACCTCTGCTCAGTGCAGTACTCCGTGAAGAATGGGCTGCCATTCCCTAAGAAACCTTCCAGCACCTGATTGAACGTATGCCTGCGAGAGTGGAAGCTGTCATCAAGGCTAAAAGTGGGCCAATACCATATTGAATTCCAGCATTATCGATGGAGGGTGCCACGAGATTGTAAGTCATTTTCAGCCAGATGTCCGGTTACTTTTGATCACACAGTGTAGTTTACATGTTCAGAAAGCATCTCCTATAACATTCAAAACGTAACAAGTGCTCATAACATTTCTATTGTTGTTCTAGCATTAGAGCAGCAGCAGCTGGAGGCTGAAAGTCGCCAGCAAGCGGAAGAGCTCGTGCTACCATAACGTAAGTACATCTCCAAATTCTGTGTGATAGTTTACACGTTCAGAAAACAGCTTTTGATGCATTCAGATCGTAACAAGTGTTTATAAAACTCTCGTTCTCGCTGTTGCTGCATTAGATCAGCAGCTTATGGTCATTGAGCTGCAGCTCGAGGCTTGTATGCAGCAAGAACGTAAGTACAGTTGTACTGTATTGCCGATATACTTGTTTTTCATTGTATACAGCTGTGCGAGGCACATGTTACTCATTGTTGTAGAAGTTGATACAAATCACGGGAAAAATAAGATTATAGTAGGGGTATGCGTCGAGAATAACGACCAGAAGTCATTACTTCCATCTGGTACGAACTTTTAATTTATTTATTTAATTTTTTCGTAGATATGTACAAACAATATCTCGCTGTAGTGAAATTCAGTACAATTTTTTTTGTTTTCGTTGTTTCTTATAATGAATATCTTGTTGTAGACGACTTCCGTGAGATGGATCAATGGCTCCACAACAACAATTGCGGCGAGGGTGGAATGTCTGAGATAGAGCATGAGATGGTGGCTGCTGAAAGGCAGTGCAATCTCTCCCTTCTGGAACAGGAGATGGAGATATTTGACAGGGTGGCAGAAGTACCAGAAAGATCGACTGAACTACTCAATCCTGCAAATGGTTCATATGGCTCTGAGCACTATGGGGCTTAACATCTGTGGTCATCAGTCCCCTAGAACTTAGAACTACTTAAACCTAACTAACCTAAGGACATCACACACATCCATGCCCGAGGCAGGATTCGAACCTGCGACCGTAGCAGTCGCGCGGTTCCGGACTGCAGTGCCTAGAACCGCTAGACCACCGCGGCCGGCCTCAATCCTGCAAAAAGATGCAGAGTGCAAAAGGTGATTATAATGTGACCATCATCGTTGAAGCACATAATTATTATTCTGGAATGCTGATATACTTAATTGTTGTATGTTCACAACATATATTTAAAAAATGTTGAGCATTGTGCTTAATTTTTTTCCGTTATTCGTATGTTACAGAGGTGCCACCAACACTGCCATGACAACACCATGCTGTGGTACATGCACCTAGAACGGTGGTTGTGGGGGCAGGTGTCAAACATGCACCCGAGTGGTGTGCACCACCGTGCAAAGTGTCGCTCGATGCTGCACGAGGCGGCCGCAGCTGGTGCAGTGCCAGCTCCCAAACCACAGCATACCCTCTGGCGTTCGCGGGTGGTTCAGTCAGAGCAACGATCCCCCACCCCCCAGGCTGGCGATGGTGAAGGATCCAGTATGCAGGAGCATCAATAAGCCCCCTCGCCACAGCCTGGGTGTTCCCACAGGCGGTCACCACCACCGCATCCTCCTACACAAGCTCCGGCTGCTCACCCTCGTTGGCAACGAAAGGTACTGGTGCTTTAGCGCATACCCCTTCATCCTGAGGGCGCCTCATCCCCAGCGCCCTCATTTATTTGATGGACGCGGTTGTCCTCTAGTTGTAGTATTAATGATAATAAACCTGCGCCAAGTGGTAGTGCTCTATCCCGTCCTGATAGTGAAGAACATAACATTAGCAGCATCATGATCCCTGTAGAATACTCGGCAGTTTCTAGGGCATTTGAGAGGTGTATCTCCTTTACTAGAGTTGAGCATCCGTCCGGGGGGTATCGCGACCCAGATAGGTTTCTAGAAGCGTGCCTCTTGGTGCTGGAGGCAGAGCTCCTCAAAGCCGTAGATGATCCGAGATATAACGCATTAAATGTAACACAGTACTCTGCTGCGAGTTGACTCACTCACCCATACGGGCAGGGTGCTCCTGAGGAGAAAACCCTGCACTACATCTGGGGCGATAATGGCCTTATATCTCAGAGTACATCAATCGCCGAGTGATATTGTGGATTCACCTTGGGTGCTATACTGGCCCGGTTTTCAGCCAAATTCATGTCTAAGATCTATCAAATGGAGGATCAAACTACCTGAGGATATTAAGAACAAGCAGGCCTGTATTAACGTTCAAAACGGAAAGGATATCACTTGTTTTGCATGGTCAATCCTGTCTTACAAAAAAAAAATTACACAAAAGATGTGCAGCGTTGATGTTATAATTTTGATGGTATTAAATTCCCCCTAAAGATTCAGGACATACCAAAACTTGAGGCACAAAATCCTGGAATATCGGTTCATGTTTATGGGCTGAAGAAGAAGCAGAAAAGCAAGGAAGATGAGCAGAACAAGCATACTATTGTTGAACTACTCCATTTTCCGAAATATGCAGGTGAGTGTGATCTTCATGTTAACATGCTGCTCTTCTCTGAAGGTGATAACCAGCATTATGTATGGATAAAAGACATGTTCCGCCTCCGTTGCAGCCAATTGTCGAAACATAAAGAAAAGAAACACATTTGCTTCAGGTGCCTAATAACGTTTCAGAAGAAATGTATTTAAAAAGGCGTCTCACGAACTGTGAATTGAAGGAACCGATACGTGTTGTTATGGCGACAGAAGAATACAAGTTCATTAAATTCAAGAATGCTCATCACCAGGAACAATGTCTGTTTGTTGTGTACATAGGCTTCGAATGTCTCCTTGCCCTATCACCCGCTGTGAAGGGAACTTTCAGCCTCGCATACCACCTTCATGCAAAAACAAATACCGTATGCAGCGGTGTACCAATTTACATGTTCATATGATTTAAGTCTTAACAGCTGTGAATCTTATGTTGGGGATAATACTGCCGTTTGGCTGCTCACTGAGCTTGAAAAACTCTCATGGGATGTTGATAGGCTTTACAGCACCAACATCCCCATGATCGAAATGGAGGAGGATAAAAAATTATACGATGATGCAGTCAACTGTCATATTTGTGGACTGCCGTTAGATAGAAAAGCTGAAACTCCCAATAGAGATCACTGTCATTCTGTGGGGAAGTTCCGCGGTGCAGCTCACAACGGATTGAATTTGAAGTATCAGTTACCATGGCACATACACGTTTTCTTCAACATTTTAAGTGGGTGTGATGCTCCCTTTCTAGTTTAACAATTGGTTGGTTTCGGTTGAGAGAGGAATCAGGTCAGTGGCCTGGCTGACACCAAAAATTACATTCCGCTTCCTTGACATGCTACATTTTATGCAGGCACCAATTGACAATGTCGTTGAAACTCTACCTTTGGAGGATGTACATATCACCCAATTTGCATACCCCGATGAGGAAAAGTTTCAGCTTGTGACTAGAAAAGGAGTTTTCCGTTACGGGTATCTGGATAGTAAACTTGATGAAACCAGGCTACACGACATATCTGTATTTATCAATACTCTCACAGGCGATGCCATAACTGGTGGAGATTATGAGCATAATGTGAATGTCTTGTGGGAATTCAACATTCCAAATTTGGGTGAATAAGCAAGACTATACATGGACTCCAACCTATGATAGTTTGTGGATATTTTTGAAAAGTTCTGGAGTGTATGCATGGCCATGCACTCTCTGGACCCCACCTTCTATTACACGGCACCAGGGTTGTCCTGAGACGCAATGCTCAAGAGAACGAGGCGCAACATCGAACTTTTGGCTTATGCTGATATGCTTCCTTTTTTTGAGCGTGGGATCTGTGGAGGACTTTTCCAGTGTGTCCATATATATGCCAAGGCAAATGACCCACATATGGGTGTGAGGTTCGATGCATCCCTCAATTCAGGTTACAGTATATATTTGAATGCGAATAACTTATACGGGCAAACCATGGTGCAGCCACTACCGGTTGGTGAGTTTCAACAGGTGCCTGAAAACGAATTAGAGGATTAGGTGGAAAAATATTTTGTCTAGTGGCTGATTCTGATGTAGGGTAGTGTAAGAGAAACTATACCTCTGCAATAGCTGTAAACAGCATTGCAATGTAAAGTAAAAAAACTTTTTCAACCGGTACCATTACTTTTAAAACCAAGAACTGTAAATAAAAAAATTCCAAACAATAACAAAAACTGTAAATTTAAAGTAGTAGAGTATTGTAAAAACAACAAGGTTTGTGGATGTAAAGCTGTATTACTACTGTATTTATGTCTGAATAAAAATTTTTATTCGCTGCCATGCATCTTTGTTGTTATTTCACAAATCCCTACAAATGTGTATAAAGGCTGTGCAAGATGCACAAGATATTAGTTTAAAGCATGATGGAGGTGACGTTTAAGATGGAGGAAAACAAAATATACGTAATGATTGCATGGGATTGCGTCTATCCTGCTGCACATGTAAGTTTTTGGGAACAAGTGGTGCGTGATCATATCCACTTCCAAAGACATGTAGCAAACATCACTGAAATTATATCTCCTGTGTTTGAATAAAACCACAGACATAGTATCTGGTTAAAACTGCACACTGTCAAAGCGGGAACAGGGCTGAAAAAAGAACACAGAGCTTGTGAGGTAAAAATTCATTTATTTCTCATCCAACTTAAAAGTTTGCATTTTCATAAGCAGATACAGTACCACTATTATCACACATATTCTTCTTCCTGAGTAGATGGAGAGCAGGACACCTGTAGAATTCCAGGTCGTCATAGCAGCAAACTTGAAGATTCGACACATCCATGAGATCTTCTCCTTCCCCTTCACATAGATGATGGTATCCATGTGGTCGAATAATCGAAGCGATGTCATCGTTTCTTTATAAGGTATGCCAGGATCATCCCAGTGAATTCCATGGTAGAAATGTCTTAACTATTTTGCACTCTTCCGTGTTTTAGCGCATTTCACATCCTTGAAAGATCTCAGTGATACAATGTTTGCTGAGAATGTCTCTGCTATTCCGGCATCTTCTGTGTACGCTGCGAATGTAATATTTTTTCAAATGAACTGCCTATGCTCATGGTCATAGAAACCCTCAACGCCTGCAGTGACGTTCACATCTGTTCGTTTATACATCTCATTGCACGACACCAGTGAGTGGACAATAGTTGGTCACATAGTCATGTACAACTAGAGTATATGCGGCAGCGTGTTCTAGGATATTTGTCGAAGACTCAAATTCACTTCGCACATCTATAGGTCCAGATTTAATTATCTCATTCTGTTTCGAGCTGTCTATTACGACGATCGGTGATAGCTCTTAATTTCCGTCGACTGAGTAGACGCCCTCCTCCTTCTTCTTCAGCACTTTCATAGTATGAGTAAGAAGCACGAAACTTCACGTACATTTCATGTGTTAGTCTGTATACGTTTTCATCCCACTGCAGGTGCAAATTGTCATATGGGTAGAATTGTGAATCCAGCTGCACTCTGGCGTTAGTTAACTTGCAGTTGTCGAATACAGTGGAATCATTTGCTACATTCCCTCTTCTGTCCGTCTGAAACGCAAATATGATGAATCTAGGAGTCTCTAGATGCGAAGAGGTTTTAATAGCCCATGTTTGCCTGCTTGCAGTCGACAGCACTGGGTACTCGGAAACCTCCCATGAGCGAAATGTTAGTGATAGAAACGTATTGGAATTCAAGACTTTTAAAAGCTTCAAACGCACCTCTTCTGATACACTGATGTGAGACATTTTCCATATTACCTTGCTAACTGTGATAATATCCTCCTATTGAGCTCCTGGAATGTATGAGTTATTATCCATCGCTCTCCATATCGGAGTGAGTTCCTATTTAGCATTCATAATAATCTGCTTCATGTCCTCAAAGTAGCACATAAGCATTTTTAGAGGTATGCATGCAGCAAATCACTTGTACTCTGCACTGTTCTATCCATCGGATCGTCTATGAACCATCCCGCATTTTCTAAACCATTCAGATCCGTGGGTGATGCAGAGACGTATGTTTTAAGGGTTGATGTTATGCCGACATTGCATGTATGGTAGATCTCAGACCCACTGAGTTGATAGCGCAGCTATTGAAACAGGAATGCTAAAGCGTTAAGTGTAAGTTGGATCCCATTGTATTGCTGCAATCGGTTTTCTTGAATGACCCCTCCAAATATATGAAACTCTTGCGTGGAAGAGTTAGCGCATCTTGGTGCTGGATGACAATCCCAATTTCATCATTCTTGTTAAATGTGGTTGAAGCGTAAGGTTTATTCTAGAAGTATTCCTGACGCATAATTCGCTCATCGTACTCTACTGGAGTGATTATATTGAGTGAGGACGTCATTGCGAGGTTTCAAGCCAACTGATTTAAGAAACTCGCAGTTTGCACGTGTCATCACTTTGCAGTTCGGCAGTGAAGTGATATGCTGTCGATTGTGTGCACTGGTTTTATACAGTATGCCCATCCTGCCTTAGATGTAATCATACAAAGATTTCCTCACCACGAAAGTCAACAAATTGATTATTCTGATCCATAATACGCTACTCCAAACAGTCAAATGTCTGAAATGTAACTCGAAGGTATATTGCATCGGTAGGACTCTCTACAATCTTGTGCCCTGTTGTAACTGAGGGGAAGAATCCGTAAATAATATGAATCAGACTGTCGTTGATATAGGGTCGTTGCAATGTTACACTAGACTCGGATTGAGCTGACGGGCAGTAAGTCCACAATCTGATCTGACTTGTAAAATTTTCTAGGACCCTTCTTCAAAACCTGCCGCTCTGCGAAACCCAGTGGGCGTCCTATTGAACCTTTCTGGTTAAAGTCGATCGTTACATTTACAGTCTTTATTTCAGATTTAAGTCTACTGATATTTACAATAGCTCAATACCTTTTCCAGACTGCTTTAAGACTTTGTTTAAATCATCAGTATCGTACACACCATGTTCTGTTTCCACAATGTCTTTTTCACCATTAATATCCAGAAGCGGTTTGTTCATTGAACCCTCTGCCAGGCACTTTATTGTGAATAGCAAAGTAATCACGTAGTAATCACGTAGTTGTTAAAGTCAAAATGTACGACACTGCATCTGAGCCTCAATTGATGAAGGAATGTGTAAAGCTCCTCCTTATATATTCTGCTTCTTCTTGTTCTTCTCTGTAAACGTAAAGAGAAATATGATGCATAGATGTCCGCACGGGTGTGTCGCGATAGCGCCGAAAATTGCAGAACACACGTCTTCTGCGAGTGAAGTATCGTTGTAAATCTCCTGGCGGTTGCAGGTCACCAAATGAGTCGAAATAGTACACGGTATGGGCATTTTTCATAACATATGACACCCAGTGGGAGCCGGGATCTCAAGCAGCATCGAAATTCACGGTGTCACATTCACCAGTTTTCCACATAGTCTTCGGTAATATATTCCGCATAAACACACCACGGAATCTTGGATGTTGAATTTTTTTCTAACAAACTTAAGAAGATCAGTATCTGTGAGTGGACGATCTGGTAGGACTGCTAATAGGCTTTTTTTTAATTTTTGAGTAGACCAAGCCCTTTCCCGTACGGTTTCAAGTATAGTCCTTCTCTGATGGCTGCGGCTTCCATCATGCGGTTATGTCTTCTTGCCTCTTCTAACTACGCTTGGGAATTTTGCGCGTTCTTGACTGTTCTGGCAATGGCCGCTGCACAACCAGCGAGGGATCCTACCGCCGAGAGTGCGGAGAGGGCTGGGATGAGGAACGGAAGAAAACCACCAGACGTCTTGGGTATTTCTAGAACTCGAGGTGCTTTAACCGATCCTCCTCTTCTTCCCACACATTTCTAGTTCAGAGCGTTTTTAGCTGCATATATCGCTGTCAGGACACAGTTCTACAAACAGTTCTGCTTCCCGCCCTTGTCCTTCTTCTTCTTGTTTAGTGCACAACGTGCAGCATTTGTAACTCGCTTGAAATTCATCACTCCTAAACCCAACATAATATTTTCCACGCATAATTTTATCAACTAAAAATGCTGCAGTGAGGTGACCTATACCAATATTCTTTCTTCTGTGTATCGCTTTAGCCCTATCAGGTAAAATCCCATCTGCAATGTGACGACTTGGGAGATCTTTATTTGCAGTGTATGTAATGTCGTGTTCCATACATGCTTCGTCGAGCAGATTAACCCCTTAATCACCTCGCGCCAAGCGTTTCTGAAGCTTTGTTCCAGGTCCACAGTAGTTATATCCCGGAATGTGTAATTCCATTGGCAGTTTGTCTCGAATATCATCACCTCCTCTAATGCGTCTCCTAGCAAGCATGTTATGCTGCTGTGTCGGTTGTGCTCTATGCACCCCATTATATAGCAAATAATCAGCATCAATCCAACTGTTTTGTGCTGCAGGAAAACCAAGCCATTTGATTAGTGCTCTATTTCCACCATGTCTTATGACTTTCTCCACGAGAAACACATCTGGTTCCGAGTTCTGCATTTCCTCGGTGTAGAAGAAGCCTGCAATTTCTTCGCCTTTACTATCCTTCAAGATGTAAGTTCTAAGATCTGTTCTTTGTACTTTGGAAACTGTAAATATATCACTTGACCAGTTCGGTAGGTGTGGTTTCCCAAATGCTATCTTGTGTTTTGAGATACGTACCAAATCACCTACATTAAATTTCTGTTTGCATGGACCCAGCATTTAAATGCGATACTACACCGTATCCATGAGTCCATTATCACGAACATCGCCTGGTCTCATTTTTATTGTGCTATGTTTGGTTCGATTATACTGAGCAATTATTTCTGGGAGGATATCTGTCCATTTGTATGTACCGTGAAGATTAAAACGCATCCACATTTGACCTTTTATTGTTCCGTTCAGACTTTCCACGATGCTCACCTTCACGTGGGTGTATGTTGAGTAGTGTTGTATTCCATACCGCTGCATCACGCCTTGAAATACCTACTGTAAAACTCCCCACCGTGATCGGTTTGGAGGTTGTCCGGGCATCGATTGGTTCCAGTCTGCAGCAAACGCTCAAACACATCCGCGGCGCTTCTTCCCGTTTTTGTTTCAACAGACAATCCGCAGGAAACTTTAGAGTATGTATCAATAACCATTAACATGTATCTGAATCCATTATTCTCATGTGAATATTCTCTCATATCTACAAGATCAGCTTACCATAAGTCATCCAAGGCTTTAATCATAACATGCCTAAGAGGGTATGTTTTGCGTGCTGGTTTGTGCAGTTCTCGAACTACTGTCTCCATACTTATTCGATGATACCTATCTCTGTAAGCTCCGAGATTACTGAAACAACCATATTCGAATGAGCTGTATTACCAGCAGCAGCTGATGCCATGAGCAGCCGTAGTCGATCTATCAGCTCGTTGGGGCCGTCATAATATACAGGGTGAAAAGTATTTAAACCGACAAACTCTGGGAGGCTGTAGGGGACATCAGAACAAATATTTTTCTCTAATGTCATTTTTTCCTATGAGGAGTATTTACACCGGTAGAGGAAGATTTCTCTGGCGGCAAATTAACTAAACCAACAAATACTTTTCCATTTTTTTATGACCAAGAGACAACACATTAACACAACCCAATTTCAATTACAGTAGATTTTCAAAAATGCCTCCATTGACACGTAAACAAAGGTTACACCTTCGGATCTTGTTCTGTCTGACACGGGCAAAAACCCCAGGAGTATCCTAAGTTGTTCCTGCTGCTGCTACTATCCGGGCAAACAAATCCTCTTGTGATGCAACAGGAGTTACGTAAACAAGGTTGCGCGTCTCCCCCACACAAAACAGTCCAGATGGGACATATCCGAGGATCAAGCAGGCCATGGTACAGGACCATCTCTGCCAGTCCACGTTTCTGGGAACCGTCGGTCCAGGAACCGACTCACACGACGGTTCAAATGTGCCGGCGCCCCGACATGTTGGAACAACATGCGTTGTACTGTAGGGAGCGGGACGCCTTCCAGCACATCTGGAAATGTTCTGGCGAGAAAATTGTAATATTGCCTGCCATTTAATGGCCTAGGTAGCACATACGGCCCAATTAAACAATCCCCAACAACACCGACCCACACATTAACGAAGAACCGCACTTGATGAGCGCTAGTAACTGTGGCATGTGGATTAGCCTCACTCCAAACATGCGAATTGTGCGTGTTGAAGACTCCATCGCGCCCGAACGTTACTTCATCGGTAAACAACACAGAGGATGGAAATGTAGGATGCATTTCACACTGTTCCAGGTACCACTGCGAAAACTGTGCTCTGCGTGAATAATCAACTGGTTCCAGGTTGTGGACACGATCTAAGTGAGATGGACGTTAACAATTGCTCTCGAAGGACTTCTTCTGATTCGTCCCCATGTTACGTGCAATTGCACGAGTGCTGATTGAAGGATCCCGCTCCACATGCTGCAAGACAGCTTCCTCAAATTGCACTGTTCTTACCGTGCGACGGCGTCCCTGTTCAGGTAAGCTGCTAAATGACCCGGTCTCACGCAGACGTTGGTACTCAGCAGCAAAGGTCGTATGATGCGGGATACGGCGATTAGGATATTGTTGTTGACAAACCCGCTGTGCAGTTCGTCCGTTGTGGTGCGCTACGTAGTACGCACCAACCATATCAGTGTACTCTTCCAGGTGTATCGCTCCATTAGTAAACAGAGACAATGCACTAGTACACTGGTCGATAGCAGTTGCCTACAAGTGAAAAGCATAATACGCCCTCAAACAACTGAAGATCGTAAAACGGCCTCTAACAACTGAAGAGTGTAACACGGCCTCCACCAGTTTAAATAATCCTCATAGGAAGAAATGACATTGGGGAAAAATATTTGTTTTGATGTCCCCTACAACCTCCCAGAATTTGTCGGTTTAAATACTTTTCATCCTGTATATACTCCGGGATTCGATTGTTCACTGCTGTATGCTCAATGTCAACGCCATCGGCGCTGCTATTGTTGTTGTTGTTTTCACCAGCATGTATCGGTTTTATAATGGTTTTATGTTTCTTGTTGTTCACGCTTTTTGCGATCTTATATAAGTCAGTCAAATATAGTATTTCACAGTACATTTCCCTATCATTAGCTGAATAATTTATGGGTTTTTCGTGGGTCTTAGGAAAAAAGACTCATTAAGGCAGCTGCCTATCACCAATCTATATTGTGTCATCAGTTACATTTATAGGCTGTGTACGCAGCATGTACGGTCTTCCCATGCTGACACCAAATGTGCTATCTATCTGGCCAGGGATGTGACGGATAATAAATTCATCAATGGCAACACCAACGTTATCGTGTGGTTTTGTTTTTGCTGAGAGCTGCCTGAGAGATCCAGTAACGTGCTTAAAGGTCTCTCTTAGTGTTTGCTGTTGATCCATATGCCCTAACATTAGCAACCGTAATTTCTCTCTAACAGCTTTCCGTGCTTGAATGACTTTCTGCTTCGTTGAAATTTCGGTCTATAGTAATCAGACGTCTCTGCAGCGTGAGCATTTATGTATCCGCTCTTTCTCCTCTTATTATATGCCTGGTCCCCCTTCCCAACAACAAGGGCCTCTACATCTAGTTTTTTCACCCCTCAATTGCCTCGACTTTTTCGGTTAAGTCGAATACTTTCTTACCGACTTCATTAACTAACTCATTTAATTCATCGATCATTCTCAGAAGAGTCTGGTAATAAGTCTCCAGCTCCCTGAGCAAATCTCTAACTTTATGCGCGATGACCTGAATTTTCTCATCCATGTACAAGCGAATCTTCTGTCTCTGTACGCCCATTCTCTCGGGTTGAGAGCTAGAGACGCGCGCGTATTTGTCCATGGTGCCGCGTATACTGATGTACTCACCTCTGTTACCGGGTTATATAGACAGAAACTCCTGGAAGTTTCGCGAGTACCTACCATCATTCAGTTTTCTTGCTTTATCAATAAAGAGGAACCCGTATTGGAAATGATTCCAGCAATCGGCACATTTCGTTACAAAACCATTGAACGACATATCAGTTCCTACATGTGCTTGGTAAATGTTGTCTTCTTGCACAACGTCACAGGTCCAGTCGCTTACAACAAAGTCTTGATGCTTCACCCACCCTGCCATGGTATCTACCACGTCAGCTACTGGTGTGCAATGGGTTTTTATAGAATATAATAAATATTACGAGCTTCCATGATACCGACTATGTCAGATACTGGCGTGCAATGGGCTTTTATGGAGAATTTAGTTATGCGACATAATTTTCTGATGTTGCATGTTTGCAGTGAAAATACTGGTGGCACTAACTTTAGTACTTGCAATACAACAGGAGGTAAGAAATAAAAAAACACATACATCGTTATATGCATTTTTATTCAGTAATCACACACAGGAAGCACTACATCAACTGGTTCTTTCTTTATCTTGACGCCAGTAAAGAACATAGAAAATAAAGCCTTCCTGCAAGCACAGAACTCAGCATGTATTTCTCTGAAACTTACTGGCAGTACGAGGTGCATTCAAGTTCTAAGGCCTCCGATTTTTTTTCTAATTAACTACTCACCCGAAATCGATGAAACTGGCGTTACTTCTCGACGTAATCGCCCTGCAGACGTACACGTTTTTCACAACGCTGACGCCATGATTCCATGGCAGCGGCGAAGGCTTCTTTAGGAGTCTGTTTTGACCACTGGAAAATCGCTGAGGCAATAGCAGCACGGCTGGTGAACGTGCGGCCACGGAGAGTGTCTTTCATTGCTGGAAAAAGCCAAAAGTCACTAGGAGCCAGGTCAGGTGAGTAGGGAGCATGAGGAATCAGTTCAAAGTTGTTATCACGAAGAAACTGTTGCGTAACGTTAGCTCGATGTGCGGGTGCGTTGTCTTGGTGAAACAGCACACGCACAGCCCTTCCCGGACGTTTTTGTTGCAGTGCAGGAAGGAATTTGTTCTTCAAAACATTTTCGTAGGACGCACGTGTTACCGAAGTGCCCTTTGGAACGCAATGGGTAAGGATTACGCCCTCGCTGTCCCAGAACATGGACACCATCATTTTTTCAGCACTGGCGGTTACCCGAAATTTTTTTGGTGGCGGTGAATCTGTGTGCTTCCATTGAGCTGACTGGCGCTTTGTTTCTGGATTGAAAAATGGAATCCACGTCTCATCTATTGTCACAACCGACGAAAAGAAAGTCCCATTCATGTTGTCGTTGCGCGTCAACATTGCTTGGCAACATGCCACACGGGCAGCCATGTGGCCGTCCGTCAGCATTCGTGGCACCCACCTGGATGACACTTTTCGCATTTTCAGGTCGTCATGCATGATTGTGTGCACAGAACCCACAGAAATGCCAACTCTGGAGGCGATCTGTTCAACAGTCATTCGGCGATCCCCCAAAACAATTCTCTCCACTTTGTCGATCATGTCGTCAGACCGGCTTGTGCGAGCCCGAGGTTGTTTCGGTTTGTTGTCACACGATGTTCTGCCTTCATTAAACCGTCGCACCCACGAACGCACTTTCGACACATCCATAACTCCATCACCACATGTCTCCTTCAACTGTCGATGAATTTCAATTGGTTTCACACCACGCAAATTCAGAAAAATCGAATGATTGCACACTGTTAAAGTAAGGAAAACGTCGCCATTTTAAGTATTTAAAACAGTTCTCATTCTCGCCGCTGGCGGTAAAATTCCATCTGCTGTATGGTGCTGCCATCTCTGGGACGTATTAACAATGAACGCGGCCTCATTTTAAAACAATGCGCATGTTTCTATCTCTTTCTAGTCCGGAGAAAAAAAAATCGGAGGCCTTAGAACTTGAATGCACCTCATACATTAGTTTTCAACGGCATCATACTGACCCACTACATGCACACTGTTCATACTTAGATATTCTGCAATGTCTCTAAATACAGCTTTAATACAAGGCAGCCATCTGTTCAGTCTTTTCAAAACAATGGATAGGACAATTGGTAGATCGAAAAAGTTTTTAACTGTGGAGTGCTGTATATAAATGAATGCGTCACCTGATTTCACATGAAGTGCAGAGTCATTGTACACTGTTGTAATCGACAGAGCAGCACAGTAAATGTCCAGATGAGGATGGCTCGGACAATAAGATACTCTGCGGCCAACTGCTGCTTGATGTACGCTTTTGAATGAGACAGTTCATCCCATTCCAACTCCATATACCGCACTTCAACACTTCTACCTTCGTTCTTGACCTCTATCACAATACGCCACTCTCTGTCTGTGGTTGCTTTTATACCAATATGTAAACGTTTCGAAACACTAGTGGTTAAATTATACACAGGAGAGAAGAGTAGTAGTGCATAGGGTTTAACTGGTAACTTCTCATCCACTACAACCACACTTTGTCCATGCAGTATCACTAGAATATTCTGCGAAGGGGTGTATGACGGAGTCCAGTACCGACCTCTGTCATGCTGATTAGGACCGCCGCTGCACTTCAGCGGGTCAGTGGGTGGCTTGGTGTCTACAACCGACAATAACAGCTGATTGTCCTGCCCCATCACGCTGACCAGGTGCGCAACACTATCCCAGGATGCTGCTATGCTATGATGAGCATCCGCTGATGAGCAATGATGAAAAACGCTTATAAGCAATGATATAAACACAAAGACTCATCTTCCTCACGCGCAGTGAACACAGAAATTAAGCAGGGGGTACTTGCTCTTCCACAGCTTCGTCCTGTTCTGTTGCTGCTGCGGCTGGGCGACGCTGGATGATCTAGACTGGTGCTTCACGCTGACTGACTGACTGCAACTGAGGCTGCAGAGCTTCTGGGCCCGCCTTATATCCCTGTTGGGATTGGATGCTTTAGCATTGCCTACTGGCAATTTCAAGCGCCTGTGCTGGTACGTGTTAGGGGAGTGCAGCTGGGTTCGAGTTCCGGAAAGGGCACCGCCATTTTTAATTTCCAGCCAATTCTCGGGCGTGGGGCAGGATGGGACGTCAGCGCAGTCCTTAAGCAAAGAAATTCCAACCAAAATTCGAAATTCTCGCAAAAATTCGAAATTTCCACCAATAGGATAGGTTAGGAGAGGGTGGGGCTAGGTGGGGGCGGAGGGGACTGCGGCCTACGTGCAGGCTGAGAAGAACATATGACGTCATTCAGGGGTGAGGGTGGGCGTGGTTTAGGGGGGTGGAAATTAATTCATCAATTTAATTAAATTGCATATCAATTTGATATAAAATTGCGCTCATATCACCTTCTCCCTACTACTGACTGATGTGCAGCACGTAGACACTCTTAATAGAAAACAGTGCAGTGTTCACAAGGTTTCGATCTCTGGCTCTTTTTCTAGCAGAAAGTACAAACATTCACGTAGACACTCAGACGCACGCTACCGAAGCGACCCTGATTATTGGTTACCGATTTTTGAGAGCGGCTGCCTGGGGTGATGGATGTGGAGCAGGGTAGGAAAGGATGCACAAGGCTTGGAAAGGATAGCGGGTAATGTGAGGCAGGAGCGGGAAAGACAGATGGCTCAGCAGCTGTACAACAAGACGAAAGGGGTTGTGATCGGGTAGTGCATACAAGAGATGTAGAAAGAGAGGTGGGGGAAGAGAGTAAGGAGGAGATGCAGAGGAAGCCTGGGAGGAAAGAGAGAAGGGGAGAGGGGTACTGCCATGTGTAAAATCTGAACTCATGGCAACGACAGCCTTTTCTCTTTCCTCCATCACATCAGCACCTGCTCCCAAATTCGCTTTATCTGGTCCTTCTCAACTCATCTGCCCAGGTAACTGTTCTCAGTTATTGATAATCAATAATCAGTGTCGCCGTGGCCGCCGTAATGTGCGTTTGAGTGCCTGTGATATTGTGTGCATGGATATGTGTACATTCTACCATAAAATGAGTCAGACCTCCAGAGTTTGCGAGCACTGTTTCCTGTTACAAGTGTCTATGCATCCTCCACCAGTCTGTTATAGATGAGTCGTTGCCTTTCTCTTATTACAGCATGAAAGTATGTGCTGAATGTCTACTTTTGAGGTATTACTTCGAATCAGATACTGTTAATATTTTTTGTCCAATTTTCAATTTGCAAATCACTTTTATTTCGGGTCTTGTACGGCACTGCACTGCCGCTTATAAAAAAAAATTAAAAAAAAACAGACACACACAGCTTTCAAGGTTTAGATCTGAAAAATCATATGGATCCCAACGATTTATATTTGCAACAGTTTCTTGAATTTTAGTCTTGTCTTAGCGTTGATAATATAGACAGGAGATCTGAGGGTTTTTTTTTTTTTTTTTTTTTGTTTGTTAAGAATGGTAACCAGAACCAAACTTTCATTTCTGAGGGTGATTTGCCTTTGCTTAATCGTATACACATTAAAGAAATCGTCAGAATTGTTTTAAATGAGGCCGGTAGATTTCTCATCAGAGTACAACTGCATCGCCATGCACACGTTTGTTGTATGTTAGCAAAGGACATTCATAAAGTTCGTATGGCTACCGAAACACGGCTTGTAGTGCGCATATATTGCTCTTGCTCATCCTCTGTGACGCTATTGAAGGGGGACACATCTTAGAGGAAGGTTCGCATGGACTTCATTAATGAATACTTTCACTAAGGGTCGAATTGCCGGCCTACATGAAGAGCACTCGAGATACAAAGCAGCGTATGGCTATACAAATGCGCCTGTCGGAGTGGCCGAGCGGTTCCAGGCGCTACAGTCTGGAACCGTGCGACCGCTAGGGTCGCAGGTTCGAATCCTGCCTTGGGCATGGATGTGTGTGATGTCCTTAGGTTAGTTCGGTTTAAGTAGTTCTAAGTTCTAGGGGACTGATGACCTCAGAAGTTAAGTCCCATAGTGCTCAGAGCCATTTGAACCATTTATACAAATGCTCCTAACGAGCTGCTCTGAAAGCAGTCGAAGAGGGTAGGTACACACAGTCGAATGGAAAAATGTGGAAGACTCAAACACCTCAGGGCCAGAGGGGACGTTAGGACCAGCTGAGTCACAATGGGCTGTCGTCATCGTTCTCACACAAACACAGAGTGATGGGATTCGTAATAAACCGTCCAATAGACATATACCGATTCTGAAGGTACTATGACGAATGATTGCAACATCTTTCATGATTATTTTCAGTAACAGACCAATAACGAATAACAGTAATACAACATTGTGTCACATTCAAAGCTGAAGCGATAAAATCCTCTTCTGACTAAATGGAGATCACCAGTTAGTCACTCTATCCTGGCATCCCGATTTGTATCAAGTACTTATTTTACTACCAAACAACGTACCGTTCAGAGACCGATGACAATGTATAGTGTTCGACTGAGGCAATTTAAGGTCATTCCCGCCGGCCGAAGTGGCCGTGCGGTTAAAGGCGCTGCAGTCTGGAACAGCAGGACCGCTACGGTCGCAGGTTCGAATCCTGCCTCGGGCATGGATGTTTGTGATGTCCTTAGGTTAGTTAGGTTTAACTAGTTCTAAGTTCTAGGGGACTAATGACCTCAGCAGTTGAGTCCCATAGTGCTCAGAGCCATTTGAACCATTTTTTTAAGGTCATTCCCGGTGTATTAAAAGTGTCCCAAAACTGATAAAACCTTGAAGCAGGTTCGTTTTGCCCGCTGGAGGTATGTTTCAGCGAATAATGCCAGACTTCACATTATATCTCTATGCAGACTCTACTTGGAAATTATTTAGATGTGCCTTCTTTTCGCTACATTACATTCTGGAACTGTTTAACAATTACACCCACCAGCGATAATTACACAGGATGCTGTCTGAATCTTGTACGTGTTCATATCGCTACACACGGTGATCTTCTGATGGAATGAAGGATATAATACCTCTCAGTGAGAACGATTTCGTAACTTGTAAGTTACAATGAATATTGCATACATCTCATTCGAATTGTAATCATTTCATGGGATGTTAACACTCGTACGTTCATTCTCAATTTTACTGTATTAGGAAGTGTCTCCTAAACATCTGAAATAGTAAGGAAAATACCGGTTTCCAGAGAGATGGTGGCATTCGTAGCGCTAGAGAGAAATTATGTTTGTTTCTGTTTCGTTTCCAGTTGTGTAGATTGTAAGTGACCAAGGACAACATTACTGGCAATGCACCACAGGTGCCTCCAATAGTCTGCGCTCGTATATCCAAGTGTTCACACTTAGAGGCTCTGTGATCATTTATACTTTTGGTAAGAGATTTCATGTACATATGAAACGCAATTGTTTAAAACAAAGGAGATTTTGTACGTTGTTGTTGTTGTGGTCTTCAGTCCAGAGACTGGTTTGATGCAGCTCTCCATTCTACTCCATCCTGTGCAAGCTTCTTCATTTCCCAGTATCTGCTGCAACCTACATCCTTTTGAATCTGCTTAGTGTATTCATCTCTTGGTCTCCCTCTACGACTTTTACTCTCCACGCTGCCCCCCCCCCCCCCAATACTAAACTGGTGATCCCTTGATGCCTCAGAATATGTCCTACCAACTGATCCCTTCTTCTAGTCAAGTTGTGCCACAAATTTCTCTTCTCCTCAATTCTGTTCAATACCTCCTCATTAGTTATGTGATCTGCCCATCTAATCTTCAGCATTCTTCTGTAACACCACATTTCGAAAGCTTCTATTCTCTTCTTGTCTAAACTATTTATCGTCCTCGTTTCACTTTCATACATGGCTACACTCCATACAAATACTTTCAGAAACGACTTCCTGACACTTAAATCTATACTCTTGTCCGCAGCTCGTGGTCGTGCGGTAGCGTTCTCGCTTCCCACGCCCGGGTTCCTGGGTTCGATTCCCGGCGGGGTCAGGGATTTTCTCTGCCTCGTGATGACTGGATGTTGTGTGATGTCCGTAGGTTAGTTAGGTTTAAGTAGTTCTAAGTTCTAGGGGACTGCTGACCATAGATGTTAAGTCCCATAGTGCTCAGATCCAAGCCAAATCTATACTCGATGTTCACAAATTTCTCTTCTTCAGAGACGTTTCCCTTGCTATTGCCGGTCTTTATATCCTCTCTACTTCGACCATTAATAGTTATTTTGCTTACCATATAGCAAAACTCATTTACTACTTTAAGCATCTCATTTCCTAATCTAATTCCCTCAGCACCACCCGATTCAATTCGACTACATTCCATTATCCTCGTTTTGCTTTTGTTGATGTTCATCTTACATCCTCCTTTCAAGACACTGTCCATTCCGTTCAGCTGCTCTTCCAGGTCCTTTGGTGTCTCTGACAGAATTACAATGTCATCGGCGAACCTTAAAGTTTTTATTTCTTCTCCAAGGATTTTAATTCCTACTCCGAATTTTTCTTTTGTTTCCTTTACTGCTTGCTCAATATACAGATTGAATAACATCGAGGATAGGTTACAACCCTGTCTCACTCCCTTCCCAACCACTGCTTCTCTTTCATGTCCCTCGACTCTTATAACTGCCATCTGTTTTCTGTACAAATTGTAAATAGCCTTTCGCTCCCTGTTTTTTACCCCTGCCACCTTCAGAATTTGAAAGAGAGTACTGGTAGTCCAGTCAACATTGTCAAAAGCTTTCTCTAAGTCTGCAAATGCTAGAAACGTGGGTTTGCCTTTCCTTAACCTATTTTCTAAGATACGTCGTAGGGTCAGTATCGCCTCACGTGTTCCAATATTTCTACGGAATCCAAACTGATCTTCCCTGACGTCGGCTTCTACCAGTTTTTCCATTCATCTGTAAAGAATTCGTGTTAGTATTTTGCAGCCGTGGCTTATTAAACTGATAGTTCGGTAATTTTCACATCTGTCAACACCTGCTTTCTTTGGGATTGTAATTATGATATTCTTCTTGAAGTCTGAGGGTATTTCGACTGTCTAATATATCTTGCTCACCAGATGGTAGAGTACTGTCAGGGCAGGCTCTCCCAAGGCTATCAATAGTTCTAATGGAATGTTGTCTACTCCCGGGGCCTTGTCTCGACTTAGGTCTTTCAGGGCTCTGTCAAACTCTTCACGGAGTATCATATCTCCCATTTAATTTTCATCTACATCCTCTTCCATTTCCATAATATTGTCCTGAAGAACATCGCCAGGAACTGGGTTTCCATCTGAGCTCTTGATATTCATGCAAGTGGTTTTCTTTTCTCCAAAGGTCTCTTTAATTTTCCTGTAGGCAATATCTATCTTACCCCTAGTGTGATATGCCTCTACATCCTTACATTTGTCCTCTAGCCATCCCTGCTTAGCCATTTTGCACTTCCTGTCGATCTAATTTTTGAGATGTTTGTATTCCTTTTTGCCTGCTTGATTTACTGCATTTTTGTATTTTCTCCTTTCATCAATTAATTTCAATATCTCTTCTGTTACCCAAGGATTTCTGTTAGCCCTCGTCTTTTCACCTACTTTATCCTCTGCTACCCTCACTATTTCATCTCTCAAAGCTACCAATTCTTCTTCTATTGTATTTCTTTCCCCCCTTCTTGTCAATCATTCCTTAATGCTCTCCCTGAAACTCTCTACAACCTCTGGTTCTGTCAGTTTATCCAGGTCCCATCTCCTTAAATTCCCACCTTTTGTAAGTTATGTTACACGAACTAACACTGCACAAGCTACCATATGCACCACACCATATTTGGATCACTTGGGCGGCTTCAGACACAAGTCGTTGAATTACCTAAGGAACGTTTCTGCTATATCGTTCAGGAACTTTTCTGATGTAGTCTTGTCTCCACCAAACAAAAAAAGGGAAAAGGTAAATGGATACAAATCAGCATTGTAAGGAGTACTTTCACCCACTTACAGTGAAGTAATTATCACACAACAACTAAAATATGAAGTGATATCGAAGAGAGCGTCCGTCCTGGGCACACATACTCTTAATCGTAGATAGATAAACTTTCAGAGAATCTGAACGTCTCTGCACAAGCCCTTCTTGAAGATTTACGTCCGTCAGACTGTTTTCCCTTTTATTTTTATTTTTTCTCAGCCACAGGATTTACGATTCCTGTAACGTTCTCGTCATTTTCCCTCAAACACTGAAATATGTTTACGTCTTGACGCCAATGTTTCCTTCCCATATATATATTGTGTGCGGCACTATTGTTATGCCCGTTTTGCCTGTTACAACCCTAAATTGAAATGAACTGTCTTCTTTTCGAACGTTTTAATCATCTCGTCAACTACGTCGTATGTCCCAACATTCATTGTTCGTCTAAGACCCAGGAACCATAATAGATATGTTTTCTTTCTCTTTATAGAGTGTACTTTTAGTCATGTTTAGTGATAACTCAGAAGGTTGAAGACAACAGCTGGCTCCGGAAGGCACAGGAGTTCTTCGTGACTGACGAAACAGCTCATTTTATCAAGGAAGGAATGCCTCCCTGACCGCTTTTCGATCGCAGTGACGGTGTTGTCTAGGCAGGCAGCGATGATTTCGTGGTCATAGGGTCTCATATGACTCAGTTGTTTGCGCTTTGGATTTAATTTTCATCTGTCTTAATCTGTTGTCTGAAAAACAGCAACATATGCTAGCGAATTATAGTTTCTTACAAAGTTGTCTTCTAACTGTAATTCTTCCTCTTCATCAGTAAAGTCATATTTGCGATACAACTAGTCGGTTCTGACCGATGACATACATGAGGACTGTGACGCCATAATTCCCCGCGTACTTAGAAAGTAGCCACTGAAATGAAAGCTAGGCACAATTTTCGTTGGTCGCTCTACTTTGTTATAAAAATTTCATGCTATAAGGGCGCGACACAGCGAAAATATGAAAACGGTAACGTACTCTAATCGAAATATTTACTATTATTTTTTTAGATGTGACACAAAACAACACGTAGCACTAAGGAAATAGTATAGGCCCTATTGTCACGAATAAAATAATGTAATGTTTATTTTAATGGTAGCAGGAGAAGAGGAAAAATGAAACCTATTAAATGGACCATTCGTTATGACTAAATACCAATGTTCTCACATAAAGTTAATAGGTAATTCAGTAAATGAGATACACTAATGCTACTGTATACCTGAAAACCGCTTGCGACACCTTCAGTCTAAAAAAGAGTAAAATCAATGATTCAGCAATCACTTTGTCACTTTCATTTAAAGAGAAAAAGTGCGGATGACAAATGATTACGATCTAGTGTTTAATCCATCTTGTTATGGACAATTACTTAAATACACTCTAAGGCAAAAAAATAAAAACAAAACGACGCACCACGACGGAATTATCCGAATGCTACGGAAATCGATAGGTGTGATGCACATGTACAGAAAAACAGATGTTTAAAATTTTGGAAAAACTGTATGATTTATTTAAGAGAAGGAGTTTCACAAATTGAGCAACTCCATAGCGGGCTGATCCACCATTGACCCTTATGCAAGCAGTAATTCGGCTTGGAATTGATTGATATAATTGTTGGCTGTGCTCCTGAGGAATATCATGCCAAATTCTGACCAATTGGTGCATTAGATCGTCAAAATTCCATGGTGGTTGGAGGGACCTCCCCATAATGCTCCAAACTTTCTCAATTGGGGAGAGATCCGACAACATTGTTGGCCAAGGTAGGGTACGACAAATACGAAGACAAGCAGTAGAAACTCTTGTCACATGACAGCAGGCATTGCCGTGCTGAGATGTAAGCACAGAATGGCTTGTCATGAAATTCAACAAAACAGGGCACACAACATTGTCGACGTACAGCTGTGCTGTAAAGATATCGCGGATGGCAACCAAAGGGACCGACTGTCAAAAGAACCTTTGTTGTCGGGCCATATGTTAGTATCCTACCGCTCTCCGAAGCGTCTCCAGACACATCTTAGGCCTGGAATCTCACTGACTGGAGTAGAACTGGTTTAGTGATGGTCTCGCTTCAAATGGAGCCCCGATGACCAGCGAAGACGTGTCTGGAAACGCCCCCCCCCCCCCCCCGCCCCCTGACATACCGGGCTTGCATTTCACCAAGAAAATGCCCGCCCGCACACAGTGAGAGTTTTTGCTACTTGTCTTCATGCTTGCTGAACCCTACCTTGGCAGCAACGTCGCTGAATGCTCCTCAACTGAGGACAACTGGAGCATTATGGGCGGGGCCCTCCAACCATCTCGCAATCTTGTTGGTCTAACGCGACAATTTGGCATAATATGGCACGATATCCCTCAGGAGAACATCCATCTACTCTATAGTCAATTGTAAGCCGATAAACTGTTTGTATAAGCGCCAGAGGTGGACCAACGTGTTATTGACTTGCACAATTTATGAAACTCCTTCGCCTGAAGAAATCATCCGCTTTTTCCAATTTTTTTTAAAGAATGTACGCCGCAAAATTCGTCGATTTCGACTAAACATTAAAAGTTTAAGTTTCTCTCTTTCTTCATGAACGTATGAATGGCTGCCAATGAAGAAATGAAAGTGGGATGTGAACTACTATGCAGTTTGTCTGTCATGACTGATATACTTGCAAGTAGTTTACACATAATACGAGGCGTTCAGTTCTATAGCGGTATAGGTTTCGAGTCGGTGTTGCACACATTTGTCCTGCTTGACAGTAACTGCGAGAAAGATCAGAGTGACCTAGTGACGAGTTCTGTTTTCGTTTCTGGTATTAGTACAAAATCAGCAGCATACTGTTAAGTTCGGACTTCAAACACTGCTACACTGCATATGTTTATTTCCGTTATTGAGCTCGCTTTCATCTCGTCAGGCAGTGAGATGTGTATTGATAATAGTCGATTTTGTAGGTACAACCAACAAAGAACTGTAACAAATGACGAGATGGCAGGTCACCGGAGCCATTGGTTAAAGCTAAAAGCAGGTTTCAAATACGTTAAAAAATATAGTTGGGATGAGGTATAATTGCCGAGACTTCCAGAGATTCGAAAGGTATATCACCAACAAATTATGTTAACACAGTTTAGCTGAGATGAAATACCAGTAAACATGTGAAATTGTCGTATTATTCCATGCTGCTCTTTAAGTGTTCTGCACTTCTCCATAGGTGGTTTCACAACCATTTCTTTCTATATCGCTCCTGTGCTAACGCTGACTGCATGATTTCTAAAATTTCCTCAGCGTGGTTGACTGATAGTATGTTACTGGATTTCTGTACAAATGACTCCACTTTGCTCGCAATATTTCGACAGCTTAAAGTCTTCTTAAAGTGGACGCACTAGGTGTATTCATACCCGTGTCACTGGAAGTTTCTAACGATAGCTCTTCTCCGTATACAGTTACGTCTTTTGATAACAGTTCCATAGGGCCACAGACGTTTCTCTTCCTTTCAGACTTCCTAATTTGTGTTCTCAGAGCGTATCTATTACACTTTCATGTAAGTTTATTGACATGTTACGATCCTAGTAGACTGTCTTTAAATTCGTTTGATAAATATTGTCATGCCTACTTGATTATGTCACCAAACCAGTGGATGTGTACTCTAGAACAGAGTAGATGTGGGAACTGATGTCTTTGACGGCACATGATCTCAGTTTCCGTCTTTTTATTTCAAGAACTTGTATTGCAAATACTTTAACGAACCGTTATATCATGACACATTAATCCAAACTCCAACAAAGATTGCAAAATCCTCACACTCTCATAGTGAGCTGCTCTACGTTCACATGTGATCTGTCTACTCACCTGGCTGGGTGGCTGACATCATATGTGGACCCCAGCAGCCTGGAACCTTACGTTCTCGTCCAAGCCTGTAATGGACGCAGTCGCTAGACCATCACATCCTCCTGGTGGTGGGCTACAGCATACTGAGAAGCATTGAGTAAGAACTGTCTTTCGCCCGCCCAATAATTGGGGAGCGTTCCAGGTGATCAGAGCCTACGCAAGGTCGAGTATATAGGATTCCATATAAGTACAGTAAGAACAGTGCGCCCCATCGAAGATCAATGCTGAGCACACCAGGGGAGCACTCGACTAGCGTACCTGAAATCCATGGTCGCAGAGTACTGTTTGTCCAAACCTCATGCAGTGGAATACGAATATACCAAGAGTTTAGCACAAACTTCGAGATACTGGGACAGCATCATTAGAGAGGTCATCCTAATATGTACCATCAACAGGAACTGCAGATATATCTCAACAAGGCTAGGGAACCAGTACTGGGTTTGGCTAAGAAGACTCCAGGCAAACACTACGTTCTGGCGGCTGTGGCGGATGGATCAACTAGACCCCCAGTACCGCAACCGGGGCACCCTGCCGGGTGTCGGCAATCGCAGATGCTGACGATGTCGTTTCCTTCGCCGCCATCACGTGTCCTCAGGCACAGACTGCACATAAAATGGTTCCGGGTGGATAGGAGATATTAGTCGGCCGTTCGCCCTCAGGATAATTCGTCAGGGCACCAGACGATAGCGAGATGTCTGATCACCGAAATATTGTGTCTGTTGGGTACTATAAACCAGCTATACACCGTGGACTGTTCAGTCATCAAATACGCTGAGGGAAACTGGAAAATCACATCACATACCTTTATGAGGAGGAGGTGTATCGCAGCATGAAGAAATTTGACAAGCTGGGATACCAAAAATGCTGTTTGCTGAGTGACCTTACATTTCTGAAAAGATGCCGTGCCGAGCATGTTATCCTGAGCTCTGCAAAGATGGTGCATCATATCGATTGAGCGGCACCCAGGACAGTCAAGAAGAGCCCAGCCTTCCATTGGTACACTTTACCCTCCAGAGCCAGAGAACAACCCTCAGAAACTATGTAAACTACGTTTATAAGTGGCCTATCATTTTAATTCTTGGGCCAGGGACTGGATTGATGGTATGTGGCAGCCGAGTCTGCACATAGGAACGCTACAGAAAGTGAAACATCACAGTTTTTGCTCCTCATTGACAATCCATCACTGTCATCAATCTGCCTGACATGCAGCTGAGGGATGATGCGATTTCAATTCTGGAGATGGGGATTAACTTTGCTCCTCCCCCCCCCCCTATTTTTACACTGGTCACAGACATCATCACTACAGAATGAGATTTTCACTCTGCAGCGGAGTGTGCGCTGATATGAAAATTCCTGGCAGATTAAAAATGTGTGCCGCACCGAGATTCGAACTCGGGACCTTTGCCTTTCGCGGACAAGTGCTCTATCAACTGAACTACCCAAGTACGACTCACGCCCCGTCCTCACAGCTTTACTTCTGCCAGTAGTAAACTTTACAGAATCTCTCCTGCGAACCTTGCAGAACTAGCACTCCTGCCAGGAAGTTTCATATCAGCGCACACTCCGCTGCAGAGTGAAAATCTCATTCTGGAAACATCCCCCAGGCTGTGGCTAAGCCATATCTCTGTAATTTCCTTTCTTTCAGGAGTGCTGGTTCTGCAAGGTTCGCAGGAGAGCTTCTGTAAAGTTTGGAAGGTAGGAGACGATATACTGGCAGAAGTAAAGCTGTGAGGACGGGGCGTGAGTCGTGCTTGGGTAGCTCAGTTGGTATGAAACATCCCCTTAGAACAATTATACAAGACTATGCTTAAACTGACACACAATATTTTTTTAGCGCAACGCAATCTGACTTTCAGAAATCCCTACAAAAGAATGGCCCTGATTAACATTAACCTATACCTTTCACAAATCGCTTACCTCACAAATATCTTCGTTACTCAAGCTACTGCAATACAGCGAGCGCCACTACTGCCAGCTAAATAAAAGATTCAAACTACTGAAGGCACTGACTACTGATAGGCATAGTCAGCAAATGAAAGATTTTAATAGAGAACAAACAATGTATTTACCTTAATAGTCACAATATATATAGCAGTTCATGACATCCAGTCTTACAAATTTCAAAACTCCGCCATCTCTCTCCCCACATCCACCACTGCTGGCGGCTCACCTCCAACTGCGCAACGCTACGCGCTTTTAACAGCCAACTGCCCAACGCTACAATGGCCAACAACAATGCAAACCAGCCACAGACTGCACACAGCACAGCCAGTGATTTTCATACAGAGCACTACGTGGCGTTACCAATATAAAAACCTAAACAGCCTACTTACATAGCCCCCATGCTACCCACAAAAAATTTTACAAATTGTTTTGGGCAGTGGCCAATACAGATTTGAAAAAAAAATTTCATAATTACAATAAAAAGAAATCAAATGCACACACTTATCGATACAATGTTGGTCAAAAGCTAAAATTTTCTCACAGTCCATAAAGACAGTCCTGATCATTCATCACAGTAAAATTGCAGAGTTTTTCTCTAAGTCTGAGCAGTAAAAGAAAATGCACACAGAAGTAGTGGATTTCCATGCAGTCTTGAAGAAGTAGTGTTGTCCTTCCAACGGAAAGACAGTGCTGACTCTTGACATGCAGACAGGTAATGGGCCACAACAGAGCAAACCCACAGCAGAGTCACTCGAAGTTGAAGAATATTGGTAGGTAGGTCATCACAGAGCAGACCCACTGTAGTCCTGGTAGTGATTATGGTATTGGTGTGCCACCAGAGGTGCAGACCCACTGCAGTCCTTGTACAAATAATGGTATTGGTGGACAATCAAAGATGCAGACCCACTGTAGTCCTTGTAGAGACGGCCAGCAGCCATCTGTTGCGACTGTGCAGGTGCACAATCACCACCGAAGAGTCTTGCGGAGAATATAGCAAGTCCATAAACCACCACTTGTGCATGCACAAAGTTTTTGGAATTGTCCTTAGAAGTCTTGCAGACAATATAGCAAGTCCATAAACCACCACTTGTGCACTCACAAAGTTTTTGGATTTGTCCTTAGAACCAGCAATGCTGTTAACCAGTCCCTTGCTGAATTATTAACTCACGTGCAAACACTAACAGTCCCTACTTCTCACATATTGTCCATATACTATGACCAACAGAAACGTGTGCAGCGAAATGTAACTTACAAGTTACTTAATTTGATGAACTGGTGTAATTACAATTTTATAACACAAGAATACAATAACAAAGGTACAAAATACATCAATAAAAAACATAACAGTATAGATAACATTTGTAGTTACACAGGCTTTACAAAAGAATAGAAATAAACATATACATCAGTGTTACAGGAATGATGACATAAGTACATACATAAAAGATCAGAATAACTTTTGAAACATCAACTTCACTCATGAGCAACAAAACAGAACAGATAAATAATGTCTAAACATCTTTACAAAGAAAATAACATATTATCAGAAAAATTCTACAACATAACTCTTATTAGCTAAAGACATTAAGACAAGGAAAAACACAAATTCAGATAGTGTAATAACACAAAAATACAGGACAGGGTTTGTTTTCGGTGTGACATTTGGTACTGCAGTCCACCCCAAAACTTCATTCCATATATCTTTCCTCTTATTTCAACATTTGTTTCCAAAAAAAAAATTCTATCCAAGCAGGCTTTCTGTATTTATATGTTCACACATCTATTACCTCATTATTTATTTTCCATTATCTTACCTCATCATTTATTTCCAAGGAAATCCTACCTAAACCTGTTGTCCCTAAACCCTACTTTTTTGGTTCATATCCTCTTTCAAAATACTTTTTTGGCCAAACCATTTTCTTATAGCTTCTCAATGCATTTCTTCCAATTCATCACAACTTGTTCTCTTATATTGCCTACCCCATCTTAAGCTAACTTAAATCTACTGATCTCAGATGCTAAACTAAGGGTCGAGGTAATGCAGCAGCGCAAAACAATTAACACAAACAGCAATGACAAAAAAATGGAAATTGTCAAAGCAAGCTACAGTAAATCTAAATTACCAAGCAATGCAACATAACAACTAATATGAGCCAATGTGCAGCAACAAGAAAAATAAATTAGTAGTAAAACTAGCTTAATAGAGTAATACAAAGTGAAATTTAGTAGCACTATGCCTGGCAAACAGCAGCAGCAAATGCAATAACTTATGTCTAAACATGACATAGCTCAAGCAGAAAAAATATTACACTAAAGATAACAATGCAGATAAGGGAAATGTATAATCACATCTTAATGTCTATGTAATTAAAGTGGTGCACCTCAACTATTTCTACAAAAGAAATTACCAAGTACTTGAAAAGAAAATTATATATGCAGTTACTGTTATTAGTCCCTTCTTATTGTCCTTTCCATTCCAAGAGCTCCTTTTTCAAAGAATGTGGATTATAAAATAATTATTTAATAGATCTGTTGACAGAAAGTATTCACATTAGCAAATGCATTTAATTTTATTTTATAAAACCAATGCTGCAACACAGCTGGAAACCAGATATCAAATGAAATAAGCAATTACGCAAACCAAAGCATAAAAATATCATTCAATAGTCATGTGACATTTCATAAGTTAGTAGAAATTCTCTCAACTCTCGTAGAAAGACGCTTGTCATAATCAGGTGTGCAGATGTAAGTATCTTTACAAGTAATGAGTGTGTCGTATTTGTGATGCTTCCTAGAAAGGAATGTCAATAGCGAGGATAATGGCCTTTTTTTTTTCTCTCCACCTAATGGCTTTCTTTTGTCAGAAGACTACCTCTCAGCTGGGCGCCCAAAACGCATTACGCCAAGGTCACTTACCTTTCTTACTGAAATTTTTACGACAGCAGTTTCCGCTACAGTGACAGTCTCATATAAAAATATTTTCACAAATCGAAAAATTACAGTAGAAATGCGTAGAAACAAAATCCTATAAATACAACAGTGTCCAAAAAATTTTCGGTGGCATTGTGATACATTCACACATGTACACACATTTCATAATTCTTAAAGTACGATTCTTGGTTTCCAACATACTTTTTGACAAATCAGAGTCCCTAACCACAACTCGTTATTCCTTAACTTATTACACATATACATATTCGTCGACACTTCTTCAATATTTCATGATAACAGATACGTAGCGTAATCAAATTCCTCATATAGCATCAGCTTACTGATCATAAACGTACCTCAACAGCATAATACACATCGTCATCGTAAAAATAACATCATAACACCTCAGTCAAATCTCAGAAACGTCGTAGCTTTCTGCAATAATTTCAAACCATAAAAAATATTCTCTGCTCATTTCAATAGTGTCATCTACCTCAAACGTACTTTACAATAATGCTCCCTTACCAAATACATCATTCAAAGCTCTCATAGTATCACAATGGTTCTGAAAAAATATGAACAGTTCACAAAGTACAGACAAAATACAATTTTGTGAGTATGAAATTATCCAACTGTGTAATTGCGTAAACACGTGTCACTGATGTAGTAAAAAAAATGTTTGTCTCTCTCAGTTAAATGATCGGATAGCTGTGTAATTTATGTGTTAGAGAAATGTGGTACCGATGTGTAAAGTTGTGTAAGCAAATACCATATTAGCTAGGGCTCCTTGTGCTTGCCAAACACATGGTACACAAAGTAGGCGTGTACCCCCTGAGGATTAATGTAATTACACCCTCGGGTGTTACAGATTACAGCAACGGAATGAAATGTATCACGGAAAACCTTTGTATCATTGTACTTCAAATATCTTTAAAAATAAATGATTTAAGTACAAAATTAATCACTCAAATACGTGTCCTGTAGCGCTAAACTGTGCGTCTTGTTGTAAGATAATCTCTGTGGAAGTGTCATAGTTATCGTCCTCCGAAAGCTAAGTTCTGCAGAAGTCAATGTACTTACCTCATGATAAACAAAAGTGAAATGCTTTGCGTATGGATACCGTAGTTATTACATACCTTACTGCGATCAAGAAAGTACTATAATGTAACGTATTGTTGTGCTACGAAAAAGGCTGTCTCATTGTAGCTATACCACAAAAGTTAGAACTAAAACATGTTTTACTTTCCAGAAGAATTCAGAAAAACTGTGCAGATATAAAACAGAAACACCTCAAAAGCAGCATTGTAAATGCTCACCCATTAGTAGCATCATGATAAAATCGTGTAGCTGTCACATAAACTAACCACTGTGTCATCTGGTATCTCACAGAAAGTACTTTAAATCCAGAATGTATTTTCAAGTAAACCAAAATGTTGCATTAAAATCTCATTAGCAGTACTGGTAAATGTTCTAAGTATGTGAGCCTTATGGTCGTTACGTAATCGTGCAACTAACAAGCAAGAATATACACACACAATAACACTGTGTCATCTGTTCACAATAACAATGCATTCGTAATTTCTGTTTAAATAAGTTCTCTTGGTTCTTGACTGGATATTTAACTTCAAACATTGTTGTATGTTAACAGATTCTAAGTCTGACAATGCATACTAGAAATGTGAAGTGAAAAGTTTTATGGCAAAGACAAAGTTAAAAAGCAGATTGTCTTTCAATAAACGGTTTTACATGTGAAATGTGGTGTAAACCTTTACTCTTCCTAGTACGCAGAGTTTCAGCTTCAGTGGAATTATCATGTGGTATGTGGTACATCGGTAAAGAATGCTAAAATTTTTCTCACGGTTAGCGTCTATGTAATTTTTCCCTGAGCCAGCCGGCGCACGTGGCTGCCTGCGGTGCGAGTCATTGTCTGTCTCTTTGTTGGCGTGCGCCGTTATTGGGATTAGGAGACCTAACATCTACAAATTCACCTTGTCGAGAGTGCCCTGCTCTGTTTGAATCCCGCCAGTTCTGATGGAATTCAGGTCTGTCGTTTTGTCGGTAGTTTACATAGTTTCTTGTTTGTCGGTCATGTGGTGGAGAATTTCTCCCGGAATCGTAACTGCGCGCTGAACTGTTGCGTCTGAACTTATTCTGTCTCCCTTGATAATAATTATTTTGATTCCCATATTGTCTGTTTCTATGGTTGTCTCTGTCATATTCATTACTATGGAAAAGCGATCTTTCTCTGTAACTATTACTCTGCCAGTGGTTGCCATGTGGGTGGTGTCTGTTTTGTTCGCGATTTACGTTGTAAGAATAACCTTGTCGTGTCCAGTTATTATTTCTTTCGTCGCGGAATTGTGACGGATGTGACCTGTAATTGTTGTGCTCCTGTCTTCGCGTTCCGCGATTGTCAGTGTCAATTTCCAATTCTTGTAAAAGTCCCTGGAAAGCTTCAATGTCGTCTTTGCCACGTCCTGCCAAAATAATATGTCGTAAATGTTCAGGTAATTTGATTAAGCAACTGTGGATGAGTTCTGAGGGGCTGTTTGGGTTTGACAGGTACTGCTTCTTGTGCAACATGTCTTCAAAATATTTCACAAGACTGGAAAATTCAGATTGTTCGAAATGTTTCATCATTATGATGCTATATTTTACTCGGTCTTGTGTGGCTTGAGACCAATATGCTGAGAGGAAGGCATGGTAAAATTCTCCTTCACTGTGACAATTGTGAATGACCGATTGCATTGTTTCAGCTGGTTCATTCTCTAAGGAGCCACACATAAATTCTAATCTGTGCTGCAATGACCAGTTGGGAGGAAAACAATGAGAGAATTGATGAAGCCATGCTGGTGGATGAATGTCGTTGCCAGAATTCTTAAAGTTTTGAATTTTCGTGTAGAAATGAACAGCTTATAGTCAAAATCATCGTGTCGGCGAGTCGCATGTCGGTCATTGTTACGTCATTTCGGCGGTTCCATTTCAAAATTCGGTGCACCTTGCCAATTTCTTTCATAATTTCCGAAATGCGCTGTGTTATTATTTTGTGGCTGTTCCGTATTTCTATGTCCCTCTTCCCGTGTTGGAGCGTGAGTGTCCTCCGAAATATGTAATTTTTGTATTACTTGTGCCAACTGGTCTTGTACTTCCTGAATTTCTCTTTTGTGTTGCGTATTAATTTGATTCTGATTTTGTTTGAATTTCTTAATTTGTTCATACTCTTCTGTGTCAGTGAAGGCTACAGGTCTTGTGTCACTCAGATCATCATGCACCTTTGTTGATAAGTTAGTGAACTGATCCGAAAGTTCGGCTACTTTCTCCGATAGTGAACTTATTCTCTCAGTGTGTTTTTCTGAACCAAGTGTCAGAGTGTCCATTTGTGTTGAAATCTTATCTACTGTGTCCTTTAAGTTTTCCTGAGTTTTTGCAAGTTGCATAACCGAATCGGTAGCTGCAGCTGAGTCAATTTTAGCTTGCAAGTTGTCGTGATTTTCATGAACAATAATTTGCAGTTCCTTTATGGCTGCTTCGTGATTCTGTAATGCATTTTCATGATGCGAAAAAATAGGTTGGAAATGCTCACAAATTTGTGTTTTTACGTCGTTACAGACTTTTTGACATTTCGATTCGATTTTATGTAACTCAGTAGTTAAATCTTCACGTGTTTGTTCAAGTGTGGTGTGAAGATTTTGTTCCATTGCATCTAACTGTTGCTGAGTTTGTCTCTGGTGTTGTTCCATTGTGTCTAACTTTTGAAGATTTTGTCCCATTTGTTTCTGATTTTGTTCAAGCGTTGTGTCTAACTTTTGAAGATTTTGTTCCATTGTGTCTAACTTTTGTAGCCTTTGTCCCATTTGTTGCATTAACTGTAATATCAATGCACTGGTGTCTGAAACATGACCTTTAGTGCTATTCGGCAGTGCATTTGAACCGGCAATATTCGCATTTTGAAAAGCAGAAAATGTGTCTTGATTTATTTGAGAAAATGGTGAGGACGCAAAACCTGAATCTACAGTATTTGCAAGATTGTGTCCTGTCATTTTGGAATCCTGAGGCGAGCTGTTGCCGACCGATCGATCGATAATGCTTCCCTGTTCACTAATTGTTTCACTGTCTACACCATTATTTGACGCCCGCTCCATTTCCCTATGCACAGTAACCAAATTACTACTTTGAATGTCTGTTAATTCATTACACAGTGGTGCTGATAAGCTACGCTCATCGTAACTATTATTTCTCAGTTTACTTTGGAGCCTAGTGTTACGTTTTTTACACGCCATTATTGTCACAACATTTCACACGATAACACAGAAGAGCACAATTTGAAGAGCAAAAATAAGAGAACACATTAACGTAGCACTGAAAAAAAATCTAGTTAATTGCAGCTGCGAAATACTTGGTGCAAATCTACATGCATGCCACAACTGTTTTACTGTACAACAATGAAAGACTGCACTACAAAGGAGATTTTCTCTACAATTACGCACTAGCAATAAACAAAAAATACACTGAAACTTCCTGGCAGATTAAAACTGTGTGCCCGACCGAGACTCGAACTCGGGGCCTTTGCCTTTCGCGGGCAAGTGCTCTACCAACTGAGCTACCGAAGCACGACTCACGCCCGGTACTCACAGCTTTACTTCTGCCAGTACCTCGTCTCCTACCTTCCAAACTTTACAGAAGCTCTCCTGCGAACCTTGCAGAACTAGCACTCCTGAAAGAAAGGATATTGCGGAGACATGGCTTAGCCACAGCCTGGGGGATGTTTCCAGAATGAGATTTTCACTCTGCAGCGGAGTGTGCGCTGATATGAAACTTCCTGGCAGATTAAAACTGTGTGCCCGACCGAGACTCGAACTCGGGACCTTTGCCTTTCGCGGGCAAGTGCTCTACCAACTGAGCTACCGAAGCACGACTCACGCCCGGTACTCACAGCTTTACTTCTGCCAGTACCTCGTCTCCTACCTTCCAAACTTTACAGAAGCTCTCCTGCGAACCTTGCAAAACTAGCACTCCTGAAAGAAAGGATATTGCGGAGACATAGCTTAGCCACAGCCTGGGGGATGTTTCCAGAATGAGATTTTCACTCTGCAGCGGAGTGTGCGCTGATATGAAACTTCCTGGCAGATTAAAACTGTGTGCCCGACCGAGACTCGAACTCGGGACCTTTGCCTTTCGCGGGCAAGTGCTCTACCAACTGAGCTACCAAAGCACGACTCACGCCCAGTACTCACAGCTTTACTTCTGCCAGTACCTCGTCTCCTACCTTCCAAACTTTACAGAAGCTCTCCTGCGAACCTTGCAGAACTAGCACTCCTGAAAGAAAGGATATTGCGGAGACATGGCTTAGCCACAGCCTGGGGGATGTTTCCAGAATGAGATTTTCACTCTGCAGCGGAGTGTGCGCTGATATGAAACTTCCTGGCAGATTAAAACTGTGTGCCCGACCGAGACTCGAACTCGGTACCTTTGCCTTTCACGGGCAAGTGCTCTACCAACTGAGCTACCGAAGCACGACTCACGCCCGGTACTCACAGCTTTACTTCTGCCAGTACCTCGTATCCTACCTTCCAAACTTTACAGAAGCTCTCCTGCGAACCTTGCAGAACTAGCACTCCTGAAAGAAATCTGCCAGGAAGTTTCATATCAGCGCACACTCCGCTGCAGAGTGAAAATCTCATTCTGGAAACATCCCCCAGGCTGTGGCTAAGCCATGTCTCCGCAATATCCTTTCTTTCAGGAGTGCTAGTTCTGCAAGGTTCGCAGGAGAGCTTCTGTAAAGTTTGGAAGGTAGGATACGAGGTACTGGCAGAAGTAAAGCTGTGAGTACCGGGCGTGAGTCGTGCTTCGGTAGCTCAGTTGGTAGAGCACTTGCCCGCGAAAGGCAAAGGTCCCGAGTTCGAGTCTCGGTCGGGCACACAGTTTTAATCTGCCAGGAAGTTTCATATCAGCGCACACTCCGCTGCAGAGTGAAAATCTCATTCTGGAAACATCCCCCAGGCTGTGGCTAAGCCATGTCTCCGCAATATCCTTTCTTTCAGGAGTGCTAGTTCTGCAAGGTTCGCAGGAGAGCTTCTGTAAAGTTTGGAAGGTAGGAGGCGAGGTACTGGCAGAAGTAAAGCTGTGAGTACCGGGCGTGAATCGTGCTTCGGTAGCTCAGTTGGTAGAGCATTTGCCCGCGAAAGGCAAAGGTACCGAGTTCGAGTCTCGGTCGGGCACACAGTTTTAATCTGCCAGGAAGTTTCATATCAGCGCACACTCCGCTGCAGAGTGAAAATCTCATTCTGGAAACATCCCCCAGGCTGTGGCTAAGCCATGTCTCCGCAATATCCTTTCTTTCAGGAGTGCTAGTTCTGCAAGGTTCGCAGGAGAGCTTCTGTAAAGTTTGGAAGGTAGGAGACGAGGTACTGGCAGAAGTAAAGCTGTGAGTACCGGGCGTGAGTCGTGCTTCGGTAGCTCAGTTGGGAGAGCACTTGCCCGCGAAAGGCAAAGGTCCCGAGTTCGAGTCTCGGTCGGGCACACAGTTTTAATCTGCCAGGAAGTTTCATATCAGCGCACACTCCGCTGCAGAGTGAAAATCTCATTCTGGAAACATCCCCCAGGCTGTGGCTAAGCCATGTCTCCGCAATATCCTTTCTTTCAGGAGTGCTAGTTCTGCAAGGTTCGCAGGAGAGCTTCTGTAAAGTTTGGAAGGTAGGAGACGAGGTACTGGCAGAAGTAAAGCTGTGAGTAGCGGGCGTGAGTCATGCTTCGGTAGCTCAGTTGGTAGAGCACTTGCCCGCGTAAGGCAAAGGTCCCGAGTTCGAGTCTCGGTCGGGCACACAGTTTTAATCTGCCAGGAAGTTTCATATCAGCGCACACTCCGCTGCAGAGTGAAAATCTCATTCTGGAAACATCCCCCAGGCTGTGGCTAAGCCATGTCTCCGCAATATCCTTTCTTTCAGGAGTGCTAGTTCTGCAAGGTTCGCAGGAGAGCTTCTGTAAAGTTTGGAAGGTAGGAGACGAGGTACTGGCAGAAGTAAAGCTGTGAGTACTGGGCGTGAGTCGTGCTTCGGTAGCTCAGTTGGTAGAGCACTTGCCCGCGAAAGGCAAAGGTCCCGAGTTCGAGTCTCGGTCGGGCACACAGTTTTAATCTGCCAGGAAGTTTCATATCAGCGCACACTCCGCTGCAGAGTGAAAATCTCATTCTGGAAACATCCCCCAGGCTGTGGCTAAGCCATGTCTCCGCAATATCCTTTCTTTCAGGAGTGCTAGTTCTGCAAGGTTCGCAGGAGAGCTTCTGTAAAGTTTGGAAGGTAGGAGACGAGGTACTGGCAGAAGTAAAGCTGTGAGTACCGGGCGTGAGTCGTGCTTCGGTAGCTCAGTTGGTAGAGCACTTGCCCGCGAAAGGCAAAGGTCCCGAGTTCGAGTCTCGGTCGGGCACACAGTTTTAATCTGCCAGGAAGTTTCATATCAGCGCACACTCCGCTGCAGAGTGAAAATCTCATTCTGGAAACATCCCCCAGGCTGTGGCTAAGCCATGTCTCCGCAATATCCTTTCTTTCAGGAGTGCTAGTTCTGCAAGGTTCGCAGGAGAGCTTCTGTAAAGTTTGGAAGGTAGGAGACGAGGTACTGGCAGAAGTAAAGCTGTGAGTACTGGGCGTGAGTCGTGCTTCGGTAGCTCAGTTGGTAGAGCACTTGCCCGCGAAAGGCAAAGGTCCCGAGTTCGAGTCTCGGTCGGGCACACAGTTTTAATCTGCCAGGAAGTTTCATATCAGCGCACACTCCGCTGCAGAGTGAAAATCTCATTCTGGAAACATCCCCCAGGCTGTGGCTAAGCCATGTCTCCGCAATATCCTTTCTTTCAGGAGTGCTAGTTCTGCAAGGTTCGCAGGAGAGCTTCTGTAAAGTTTGGAAGGTAGGATACGAGGTACTGGCAGAAATAAAGCTGTGAGTACCGGGCGTGAGTCGTGCTTCGGTAGCTCAGTTGGTAGAGCACTTGCCCGCGAAAGGCAAAGGTCCCGAGTTCGAGTCTCGGTCGGGCACACAGTTTTAATCTGCCAGGAAGTTTCATATCAGCGCACACTCCGCTGCAGAGTGAAAATCTCATTCTGGAAACATCCCCCAGGCTGTGGCTAAGCCATGTCTCCGCAATATCCTTTCTTTCAGGAGTGCTAGTTCTGCAAGGTTCGCAGGAGAGCTTCTGTAAAGTTTGGAAGGTAGGAGACGAGGTACTGGCAGAAGTAAAGCTGTGAGTACTGGGCGTGAGTCGTGCTTCGGTAGCTCAGTTGGTAGAGCACTTGCCCGCGAAAGGCAAAGGTCCCGAGTTCGAGTCTCGGTCGGGCACACAGTTTTAATCTGCCAGGAAGTTTCATATCAGCGCACACTCCGCTGCAGAGTGAAAATCTCATTCTGAAAAAATACACTAATTACACAAACTACAAGAAAAAATCAGAAGATTCCAGTGAGGTATCCTCGGCTAAGGGTCGACATATGAAACGTCCCCTTTGAAGAATTATACATGACTGTGCTTAAACTGACACACAATATTTTTTTACTGCAACGCAATCTGACTTTCAGAAATCCCTACAAAATAATGGCCCTGACTTACATTAACCTATACCTTTCACAAATCACTTACCTCACAAAAATTTTCGTTACTCAAGCTACTGCAATACAGCGAGCACCACTACTGCCAGCTAAATAAAAGATTCAAACTACTGAAGGCCTAACTACTGATAGGCATAGTCAGGAAATGAAAGATTTTAATAAAGAACAAACAATGTATTTACCTTAATAGTCACAATATATATAGCAGTTCATGACATCCAGTCTTACAAATTTCAAAACTCCGCCATCTCTCTCCCCACATCCACCACTGCTGGCGGCTCACCTCCAACTGCGCAACGCTACGCGCTGTTAACAGCCAACTGCCCAACGCTACAATGGCCAACAACAATGCAAACCAGCCACAGACTGCACACAGCACAGCCAGTGATTTTCATACAGAGCGCTACGTGGCGTTACCAATATAAAAACCTAAACAGCCTACTTACAGGTAGAGCAGTTGCCCGCGAAAGGCAAAGGTCCCGAGTTCGAGTCTCGGTGCGGCACACAGTTTTAATCTGCCAGGAAGTTTGGTCATCAGTACAGTTTAACAGGTCACTCCGCAACTACCACCTGAAGCAGCCGAAGAAGTACTTCGAAAAACCTGTCGTACTTTGACGAGAATTAAGCGTAACAAGTCAGACATTGCCAGCAGAAAAAGGGCGCCACTCAGCACCTGAGAGAGTGCTCTGAGATTGCTGTATTATCTGCTGACAGAGGCGACGATACCTTTGTTCTCACCCACAAGGACAAAACCCAGAAGATACAGGGCCTGCTAGACAACGACTCCTATAGGAAGATCAATGTTGCCTCTCCAAGAAGGTGAAGATTAAGATCAAGTGCTTCCGAAGGTCTCTAATTTACCAGAGGTAGTCATCAAGAAATTGTTATCACTAGGACTTGTACCACCAAGACTGTATGGATTCCCTGAGTTGCACAAAGGTGGAGTCCCGTTGCGCCCCACTGTCAGCAACATAAGGGCTCCTACACATTTGCTGGCAAAATACATAAAAGACCTACTAAGCCGTTAAATGGGGAAATGCCCGCTTCACCTTCGCAGTTCTGTGGCATTTGTGAAGCGCCTCAAAAACTTCGGTTTCAAAGATTCAGATATTCTGGTGAGATTTTGTGTCGTTTCGCTTTCCATCTGGATGCCTTCACGGAAGTCACTTAAATTCATTGGTCAGAGATTTTATGGGCAGACAACCGACCTTTTCAGGCACATCCTGAACTCCACATACTTTCTGTTTGATGGAGAACAGTACGAAGAAACGGAGGGAATCGCAATGGGCAGCCCACTCTCGGCTGTTATCGCGAATTCGTATACGGAATACTTCGAGAAAGAAGCCCTAAAGTCATCTAAATGAAACCCGACTTGCTTTTTCCGTTATGGGGACGACTCGTCCGTCGTCTGGCACCATGGAAAGGACAAACTCGATGACTTCCACGCACGTCTGAACTCGATTCATCTCAAAATCACTATGGAGATCGAGGCAGAAGGAAGACTACCATCCCTGGACATCATGGTCAAGCATGGCATGATGGCAACCTGGGCCGCGGTGTGTACCGGAAGAAAACGCACACTGACCTGTGCTTGCGTGCAAACAGCTGTCGCCGCCCTGTGGGGAGGAATGGGGTACTAAAAACTCTTGCACACAAGGCACACACCACCTCAGATGCAGCGAGTCATCCCTGGGAACTGCAACACCTTAGAACTGTGTTCCGTACTCGGGATGGCAGATTAGGCGCGCTCCGCACCCCTCCGCTACAGTACAACCTGTGGAGATGGACGAAGTCATCGAGAAACTGGAAGCGATTGCCTTTTTACCGTACACCGGCGCGTATCGGGAAAAATGAGCCGCTTACTGAAAAAGCACCAAGTAGGAACTGTCTTTTTGCCCGCCTAAAAATGGACAGGGATTATTGGGAACTTGTAAGGACGACCTCGATTTACACAAAGACCGGGGTATACCATATTCCATACCAAAGTGGCAACACATGTTGTAACCTCCCCACCGAAAATTATGTATGACAAAGTTAAATAATAATGGAGCCACGAAGCAATATCGTCCCCACAGAAATATTTAAATAAAAAAAATAATAAATGGGAGCCAAGTGTAACCTCCCGCAATGAAATCTACTGACAATGACAATCAAACAAAAATTAGCAATCTGACCCAAGTATAAGTTCCTCACAAAAAATGAAAGTCAATTCAGTGATAATAAAATCTCAGTGACAATGATAACACAAACAGATCGAAATGTCGATCTTAGGCCCTGTTCATTAATTAAACTGAAATTCTTACCTTAGTAAAGCTGCATCTGCTCTTATTTATTTTTGCCATAGCTTGGAGGAAATTGATTGCAAAAATTTTGAACTTAAGGGAAGCTTTTCTTTAAGGAATATCAAGGGAATATTTATTTCATTAAAGAATTCTTTGTTAAAAATATTGCTTTGAAATCAAAATTATTATTGGGGCGATTGTTGCACAAATTAGTTACAGTTAATTTACATTATTAGCTGAGCGCATTTAAAAATAATATACCTCATCCTGAATCTTGACCAGAGTGCCATGTCGACGCCCGCCGACTCCTCACACACAACTGTACTCGACTACTACTGCGGACCGACTACATCACACAACTGCACTGGGCTGCTACTACCGACAGACTACACTGCTCACAGACTGCCCACACACTACTACTCGCAACTGTACTGCACGACTACTACTGACCGAGAGGCGCTCGCAACTCTCGCGCGGTCAAGCGCAGACTAGCCACGATAAATGGCTCTCTGGTCAGAGACTCTGCAATGCCTCGGCATCGCCGCCACATAACATACGTGTTTCAATGTCCTGACGGAAAAAAAAATCGCAACACCAAAAGGTAATTAACGTGGAGTAATGAAATTTCCGGAATGCGTTTGTCTATGTAACATATTTAAGTGCTTAACATTGCAAGTTACAGATTAATGTAGGCGCAAGATAAGCCATTGCAAATGTGAACTGCTGGTAGATTAGTAAGCAGTATAACCGCCAGAATGTTGAATGTAAGAATGCAAACGTGCCTGCATTGTGTTGCACAGGTGCTGCATGTCAATTTGTGGTACGGAGTTCCACGGCTGTTGCACCTGGCCGATCAATACAGGGACAGTTAATGCTGTTTATGTATGACACCGGAGTTGTCATCGAATTACGTCCCTTTATATGCTCGACTGGAGACAAATCTAATGATCGAGTAGGCCAAGGCTTGTTGAAACACTGTACAGCGTGTTGTGTTACAACAGCGGGCGAGCATTATCCTGTTGGAAAACACCCCCTCGAATACTGTTCATGATTGGCAGCGCAACAGGTCGAATTACCAGACTGACGAACAAATTTGCAATCAGGGTGCGTAGGATAACCACGAGAGTGCTCCTTCTGTCAAACGAAATCGCAAAATCGCACCCCAGACCATAGCTCCAGGTGTAAGTCCACAGACAGGTTGGTTGTATAGACTCAACTAGCGTCCTTTTAACCACCACATGGCCATCACTGCCACCGAGGCAGAACCAGTTTCCATTAGAAAACACGACAGATCTCCTCCCAGCCGTCCAGAGAGCTCTCGCTTAACACCACTGAAGTCGCAAAAATGGCGGAGTTTGTGGTCAGTGGAACGCGCACTACAGGGCGTCTAGCTCGGAGCTGTCTTTGAAGTAACCGATTTGTACACAGTTCATTGTGTCACTGTGGTGCCAACTGCTGCTCAGGTTGCTGCTGCAGATGCAGTACGATGCGCCAGAGCCATACGCCGAACACAATGGTCTTCCCTCTTGGTAGTGCCACGTGGCCGTCCGGAACCTGGTCTTCTTCGATCGTACATTCTCGTGACCGGCGCTGCCAGCAGTCACGTACAGTGGCTACATTCCTGCCAAATCTTTCTGCAGTATTGCAGAAGGAACGTCCAGTTTCTCGTAGCCCTATTACATGATCTCGCTCAAATCAGTGAGATGCTGATAATTGCAGCTTTGTTGCCTTCAAGACATTCTTGACAGACATCAACTCATCACGTCCATCCTCAACGGTAACTAACGCTCACGACCATTACAGGGTGTACTTAAAGAAAAAAAATGAAATGGCGTTTAGCATCGTTGGTCGGGAGGCCCCTATTCGGGGAAATTCGGCCGCCAAGCGCAAGTCTTATTTCATTCGACACCACATTGGGGGACTTGCGCGCCGGTGATGAGGAGGAAATCGTGATGAGGACAACACAACACAAAGTCCCCGAGCTGAGAAAATCTCCGACCTGGCCAGAAATCGAAGCCGGGCCCGCTTGCATGGGAGGCGAGCACTTTACCACCCAGCTAAGCACGCGGACTTAAAGCAAACCTGATTTGTATGGACGCAGTGGCACTATTAGCGCCACTCTTACGCGGCTGGCGCGAAATTTGAATAGACATAATCCTTCAGATGTAGAAACACGACTACCAACTTTCCTTCATGTCGCACAACTCCTTCTTGGTGGTGAGATTTTTTGCCGTCGGTTTTATTACAAAAAATTAAAAGATCTATCACACTTATATTTCTCTTTTTGAAACTAACAGCAGTTGCTCATTTTGCCATTTTTATTTTTGGCAGAAATATATACCAATTTAACATTTATTAGTAATGCTAATTAATGTTGTTGTTTTTAATACAGATTCTGTAGTGAATATGCTTACAAGGATCAACATTTTTTGAAAGCTAACTGAGGAAACCTAAGTTCTTTATGTACTTATCTTTTTCCACTGAGTCTTGAATAACACTCTGTTGCTGTATTCATTGCTTTAGAAAACAGTCTTTCGGAAGGACCAGAGAAATCTTCTGTTGCAACATATTGACGACCCACTCTGCACAGTTCCGGATACACTGACTCATTGCAGAGGAGATGATTTGCGACTGATTACAGGTTGGTGCTTCTGTATCCTGCCTGGTAGGTGGCGCGTGGATCTGCTCCTGTAAACTGAAGGGTAGGCCAAATGTAGGAAGCTAGGAAGAGCAGGTGAGGTAGAACACTTGGTACTGCAATTAAAAGTTGTTTTACTATGTACTTAACTTTGGCTGAGATGAGCACTTAGGTGCGAAGCCGTACATCAAGTTACAAGTAGAGGCTCGCCCACTATGAGATAGAAACAATGTTGCTTCGTCGTCTGCTCGGCATCGAAGAACTTGCACCTACGCCGTGGGATCGTAGCTATCGATACCACAGGCGCAATTGAGTCGAACTGCAGCGACTAAATCCTAGGTATTTACTTTTTCTACGATACACGTCTGCTCCTGCTGTATTGAAACTAATGTCTCATGAAACCTCCACAAATCATAGTGTGCAGCAGTCGGTTAAGTATACTTGTCATTCTTCGATTTCAGCTACTTTCGGTGTCTACTTCTTTTGAACAATGGCATTTAACGTGCTAATAACTGTTCTTATTGCCAGGGGATCTTCAGAAAACAGCCGCTTGAAACAAGGATCTGTAATCGCGCACATTGCCTACAAATAGTTCAAATGGCTCTGAGCACTACGGGACTTAACATCTGAAGTCATCAGTCCCCTAGAACTTGTAACTACTTAAACCTAACTAACCTAAGGACATCACACACATCCATGCCCAAGGCAGGATTCCAACCTGCGTCCGTAGCGGTCGCGCGGTTCCAGGATGAAGTGCCTAGAACCTGTAATCAATAGCAAATCATCTCCTATAATTGGGTCTTCTCAACGTTCTGAAAGCGTCTTTGAAAGCCCGTTATCATTCTGGTGTCGCAATATTTGTGTCCATTAACTTTCTTGAAAACAAATAAACAAATCGTATTACTTTCTTTCCTGTTACGTAATTGTCACCACTGATTTCTTCGGATACTTGGTGTAAAGGCTGCAAAAGTATGATGACTTACCGAATCAAGCTGTAGACACAAGTCAACAGTCAACAGTATCTAAAACAAGAAAGGAAAAATTGAAATAATTAATCGTAAGTATAACTGATGATGTAAATTTAACTGCCGTGAAAGAAATGTGATACATCCATAATAAATTAACAAAATAATTACTATTAATCGAGTAATTGCAATTACTCGCCCGTGTATGATCGCAGAAATATATGAACCAACAGTACACCAGAGAAAGCTATTCCCAGGTAGACAGGGCACTCTGAAGAGAAAATGGCTAGTATACGATGATGCGGAGGAAGGAGAAGTTATGACGTCATCATTAGAGTCACATTTCAAGACTTGCATCTTCGTAGGCGATGAGATTCACAGCCAGTAGAGGGAAGTTGTCGAACACGTGACTAAACTCAGAGGTGAGAGGAAATAGGCCAGAAATAAGAGTTCACGCTGGTTTCCAGACGCCTACATCACATGTTTAGGGAGCAAGTAATCCCCAGGTCCTGACAACGTCCGTGTCCCATACCTAATGCACCGAGCTCATTCCAGTATCACTTATCCTACCACTATTTCTAACTGGTGGCTTTCCTTAACCTACTTCCCAACCACTTGGAAAACTGACCGTGCTATAACCATACCAAAACCTAATAACACCATTCTTTCCCAAAGCCACAGACTCATTTGACTCCTGTCCTTTCTTAGGAAAGTGATGTAGTATCTAACCTACAGAGCGCTCGCCCAGTTCCTCAAAGACAACTACATTATCACCCCTGAGCAGTCTGGTTTCCATCCAGAATACAGCACAATCATTCAGTCCCTGCATTTGGTGGAACGTGTATGCAGAACGAGAAACAGGAAACATAGCACAGGAGCAGTCTTCGTTGGCATCGAGACAGCATTTGATAAAGTTTGGACGCAGGATGCAACTGCCACTCTGCAATTGAAAGACTAGCACAGGACAGGGATTACCGGCGGGCCGCATCAAACCAGTCAGAAGACTCATGACTCAATAAAAAAATTGTTGCGGCAGATATAGTGAGGTGAAAAACGTCATGAGATAACGATATGCACATGTAATGATGAAGGTAAATCACGTAAACAATGTATGAAAGGGAAGTGCATTGACGAAGCTGTCATTTGTACTCCCGTCTCATGGCCGCACGATGGGAATTACTAGATGTTTAGCGCAGCATGGTAGCTGGTGCTAAACCCATGGGATATTCCATTTCTTATATCGTTAGTGAATTCAGTATTCCGAGATCCACAGAGTCATGAATGTGCTGAAAATATAAAATTTCAAGCATTACCCCTGACTACAGACGACGCAGTGGCCGATGGCCTTCACTTAACGAGAAAAAGAGCAACAGTGTTACTGTAGATTTGTCAGTGCTAACAGATAAACAGCACTGCGTAAAACAACCCCAGAAATCAATGTGGAACCAAGGGCGAACATATCCTTAGGACAGTGCGGCGAAATTTGGCGTTAATGAGCTGTAGCAGCAGACAACGGAGGCGAGTGCCTTTGCTAGCAGCACATCGACTGCAGTGCCTCTCCTGCACTCGTGACCATATCTGTTGGACTCTAGAGGACCCTACACGACTGTAAAACTATGCCCTGGTCAGATGACTACCGATTTCAGTTGGTAAGAGCTGAGGGTAGGGTTCGAGTGCGGCCCCACGAAGCCATGCACTCCAGTTGTGTAAAGGTGCTGTACAAACTGGTGGTGGCTCCATAATGGTGTGAGCTGCGTTTACGTGGAATGAACTGAGTCCTCTGGTCCAACTGAACTGATCGATGACTGGAAATGGCTGTGAAACTTCCTGGCAGATTAAAACTGTGTGCCGGACCGAGACTCGAACTCTTCAAGGTTCGCAGGAGAGCTTCTGTGAAGTTTGGAAGGCAGGAGGCGAGGTACTGGCAGAATTAAAGCTATGAGGCCGGGGCGTGAGTCGTGCTTGGGTAGCTCAGTTGGTAGAGCACTTGCCCGCGAAAGGCAAAGGTCCCGAGTTCGAGTCTCGGTCCGGCACACAGTTTTAATCTGCCAGGAAGTTTCATATCAGCGCACACTCCGCTGTAGAGTGAAAATTTCACTCTGGAAATGGCTGTGTTCGGCTACTTGGAGACCATTTGCAGCCATTCACGGACTTCATGTTCGCAAAGAATTACGGAATTTTTATGGATGACAATACACTACATCAGAACATTCTGTACAAAATATTCTAGCAAATGATTTAGCCACACAGATCACCGAACTTGAGTCCCTTCAAACATATAATCAAGAGGTCAGTCAGTGCACAAAATCCTGCACCGGCAACACTTCCACAATTATGAATGGCTATAGAGGCAGCAAGGGTCGATATTTCTGGAGGGGACTTCCAACAATTTGTTGAGTCAATTCCTCATTGAGCTGCTGCACTAAGCCAGGCAGTTGAGGTAAAACCTGATATTAGGAACTATCCCACGATTTTCGCCACCTTAATGTATGCTAGGATGATGAGGAATGCTATGGTTGGGGTCTCGCAGGGCTCGGTTCTGGGACCCATTGTACATCGTACACCAAGGATGTGCACATACTGGTAGGTGGTAAAATCGCACTGAATGGTGATTACACAGCAGTTTACAGGTCCAGCTGCAACCTCAGTTTCGTTATTAGGAAACTGCAACAACAACTGGACCCAATTGCCAATCGGTGTAGTGTTTGGAAGATCAAAATAAATGCAGATAAAGGCATCACAGTCATGTCCTCTAGGAAATTAACACTACCATATCGTCATACTTCTGTGGCCAGTAGTGGAATGACTCGATCATCTGTCTCAGCATTCAGCTGGATAGACGATACACTTTTGCAAAGCAAACAAATAAGGCTAACAACTAGGACGAAGTTACGGCTCTACAAGTATGACATACTCCCAACAGTACTGTATAAATCAGAGGTGTGGTGCATGGCAGAAATCACTCACCTCAAAAACCTGCAGTCTCTACAGAGCAGGATTATTAATTCCATAGCTGAAGCTATCCAGTACCCACCAAACATGTGTATTATGGACTTCTGAAGCAAACCATCTATCTACACTTACATAAATGGAAGCCAGAAAATCTCTGTGAAAAGGCTTCCACTTTGAGTCTCGTACACGTGCATCTGTTAGATGTACATTACAATGCCACTTCCCATACAAGGCCTTTCTTGACACTCAATAGACAATTTTGGCAATAACATTTGACAGATGATAGTCATACATAAATACAGTCATTCAGATTGATGAAAGCAGCCATCTTCAATCATAATTGAAGCCGAGCTGGAAGCCAGATGGACATATCTCTCTCTTGTTTCTAGGAGTATACAGTGAGATAAGATGATGGCACAGGGTCAGTTCATCAGTACATCTGACAATGGTGTCATGTCTGATTGCCAAAATATTGTGCTCGTTGTGCACTATGAACCATTAGCGTACTCATAGACTGTTCCAAGAGAAACTGAAGAATCACATAACAAAAAGTAGCTTACAAAATACATTTTGTTCAACTTTAGCTATGCCATTCGCAATAAAAACTGTAAAGCGTGAAAGTAATGCCATAGATACATTAATATGATCAGAAGTTTTATAAAAAACAAAGTTTTGTAGATGACATCACAGTTCAATAAGACTTTTGTATGTTTATCCCCTCTTTCTCCACATAGAGAAGAATTAATGTGGCATTTTCTTAACTATAATGGTGGTTTTTTTCTATTTACTATTCTTACCATAACTTTTAGTTTCAATGAAACAGTACAGGAATGTTAATAATTTACTAGTAAATATTTTCGAGTTTCATTCCACAATTCATTCAGTACTGTAGATTTAATCAAGGGATATAATTTCAGATGGTTGAATCAATAAGTGGCGTCATATTTGTATTAATGACATAATGGTGTACTTTGTATGTACTATTGAAATTACTTACTATTTAGATATCAAAGTAATCTACCTTTAAAATACTAAGTAGATAACTACCACTTTTTTGAGGTACAATAATTTTTGCTTATTTCTTCTTAAATTTAGTTTTTGGAGTAAGTCACGTTTTTGAACTCACCAGATCAGTTATATCAAAACTGGAAGTTTCCCACCTCTTGGAAAAATTCCTGTGGACACCCATGATAGATAGAAAGATGCTGAATGAAATGTTTACTTTCAAAAGGGAAACACAGAAAACCTTCAAAGACTGCAATTTATCAAATGGTCTCTCACAAAATCCAAAGAAAATCGCATTGTCTCATATAAAGATGGCTGGTAGCACCAAAATTAATGCCCATTCTCTCGAGGATGAAACAGGAACTGGAACTGAGGGTAGCAAAGCAAAAGCAGAAACTCTGAAATCCTTTTCCAAACGTTCTTCTACTAAACTGCCCCAGTTTACTTCTCATACCTCTGCAAAGATGAGCGATATATATATTAGCGTTTGAGAAATAGCTAAAACTGCTCAAATGAAACATGACTCCTGGGTCCAATGGAGTCCATGTCAGGTTCTATACAGAATTCGTGACTCATCAGCTCCCATTTCATAGACCCCTTCAACAAAAACAGTGTGAAGTGATTTGAAAACAATACAGGTTACATCCATTGACAAGAGAGCTAGCAGATGTGATTCATAAAACTATTGTTCAGTATTACTGACATTCATTTGTAGTAGAATTCTAAAGCATATTATGAGCACAAACCTAATTAGGTATCTCAGAGAGAATGACCCCTTCAATGCCAACCAGCATAGATTCAGAAAACATTAATGAAGTCAAACCCAACTATCATTTTTCTCACATGGCATCCGACAAGCAGTGGATAAAGGAAGCCAGATGGACGAAATGTTCACTGATTGCCAAAAACATTTGACTTGGTACAATACAAACATTAATTAACAGAAGTAAGATTACATGGGGTGACTGGATTCAGGATTACTTGGTAGGGAGAATGCAACATGTTATCTTGAATGGAGAGTCTTCAGCAAAAGTAAAAATACCTTCAGACATGCCCCAGGCAAGTTTTTTGGGATGCTTGTTGTTCATGTTGTAAGTTAATGACATTGCAAACAATATTAATAGTACCGTGATCTGAAACTTTTTGCAGAACAAGCAGTTATTTGCAAAGAAGTATTTTATGAAAAAAGCTTCACAAAATCCAGTCAGTTAGGGATAAGATTTCAAAGTGTTACTGAGATTGGGGACTTCCTTTAAATGTAGAGTAGTGTAAAACTATGCACTTAAAAAAACACAGAAGAAGAGTATCCAATAACTAAGACATTAGTAAATAACAACTGAAATCAATTAACTCATAAAAATACCTGGGCACACAGCAGATTTCAGTTAATTGACAAGATACTGGGAAAACCTGGTCTGTAGCCATATATGGAGGTGAAACATAGGTGATAAACAGTTACAACAAGAAGAGAATAGAAGCTTTTGAAATGTAGTGCTAAAGACTGCTGAAGATTAGATAAGTAGATCACATAACTAATGAGGAAGTACTGAATAGAATTGAAGTAGGAAAGAAATTTGTGCCACAACCTGATTATAGAAATGGATTGGTTCAGAGGATATATTCAAAGACATTGGAGCAAAGTGTGTGTGGGGGGGCGGGGGGGGGGGGGGTGAAAATCATAGAGGGAGAGAAAAGATGAAAACAGTAAGCAGATTCAGAATTATGTAAGTTGCAGTAGTTATTCAAAGATGAAGAGGCTTGGACATGATAGAGCACTATGAAGAACCCCATCAATCCAGTCTTCAAACTGGAGACTACAGCAAACAGAACTGGGAAAATGCAGTCTAAAAAAATGCTTAGAAGTCACTTGTGCATCCCATCTTCGAAAGTTGATCAAATGCAGATGACTAATAGGGGATATTTGATGTATACAAAGAAGTGACATACAAATGGCAATAGATCTGCTTGAACCACGTAAGAATATCACAAAAATAACAACAATCAGAGTTGGCAAGCATTCTATATAGACAGCAATTATCCCACAAAAGCCTACATACAAAATTTTGAGCATCAATATCAAGAGAAGAATCTAGAGACATTATTTATTCCCCTACATATCATTCCTGTAAAGATCATGATGACAAGATTAGAGAAATTACAGCATGCACAGGTGCATTTAAGCAGTTACTTCCTTCCGATGACCCAAATCTGACTGGAATGGAAAGAAACCCTAATATGTTTTACCGCACTAAGTATCGTCTGCTGTGTGATTCAAGGTAGTTTACATAGTATGTATATAGGTGTTAATGTAGATAACGAATCATTTAATTCAGAAGAGATATCCTCTTTTCTTCCAGTGTCATAAGGAGAGAGAGGTTTTTTTTTTTTTTTTTTTTTTTTTGCTTGCAAAATTATACATTTATTGAATTGTTCACACTGACAGATCCACATCCATTTCATTATAGAATTAATTATAAAAACTAGCATGTATTTAACAACTGTAACACGCATCATACCACATGGTAACTAATTTGTGTTGTACATCTGGAAGAGATCAGCTAAGCACAAAGTGAGTTGTAAGTAGTATCGCATCCAGATGTACAAGCTGAGCAGCTTGTGCCATTGCTATAGACCTGCTGGCCCCAATAGTTTCCAGATGGGCCATAGTTACAGACATAATACTGATAATTCCTGTCACTTCTCCTAATAGCAGTGTAGCCACACCCAACATAATGTGTATTACCCCACACTACTTGGCTGTAGTGGCCATAACTGGTACCAAATCTGCAAGTAAATAGAACAGGATATTATTATACCAAATAGATGGAAGCATGTAAACATATGATGTGTAAAACACACACACAGAGAGAGAGAGAGAGAGAGGAGAGAGAGAGAGAGAGAGAGAGAGAGAGAGAGAGAGAGAGAGGATATTTCTGTAGATCTTGGAGCAAATATAGTTCCTGCTGTGTCCATGTGTGAAACTACTGCACAGCTAATATTGCTCCTGTAAAGAAATATGCAGATGTTTCCTCCACGTTTTTGTTTAAGTGTTATAATAATAGCCTTATCTTATAAACAGTAAATATAACATCATTGAAAAAACGATTGCTGGTCAAATTACACTATACAAATTACCATTTATTCTATCAAAAGGTAATTGTACTTGAGAAAACTTCAAAACTGTTGGCCAATACTTACCTTCAAAAAGTGCATTTCAAAGTACAACAAGCTATTGTTTCTTTTAAAACTATTCATTGCCTTTTTTAGAAAGGAGAGGTTGGATAGAAGGGCATGAGATACATATTACAAGATAAGAGGGACTCGCCTGACAGTAGGTATATAATGTTTTTCACTGAAGTGTGTATAATATTTCATGGTCTTGTATTGTCTACTAAAATGTTGTAAGTAGCAAAAAGAAGGGTGAAACACTGAGTGCATTACGAGTACTCATCACATCATGAACAGCAAGTGAGAGAACAATGCAGCACTCAAAGTGAGGCCATCCAGTGTTCTGCACTACTGTCAAGTGATTAAATATTTCATTCACCCTCACAAACTGAGAATATCCTCTACAACTGTAGTTTGTTTGCTTGTTTTGCTGCAGGGTGCACAAACAACTAGGGTCATACATGCCCATGTCAGAACCACAGATCTGAAGATGAAAAAGGAGTTAAAAATGACTACACATTGAGCCCAGTTGATGGAAGGAAAGAGAGCTAAAAACATAGACTTGGAGAAAGGTCCATAAAATATTCCATAGAGACAGCAGAGGTGCTGCACTAAAGATTAAATGTCCTTCACCATATTGCTATAACGGATAAAAAGTAAAACATGGTCGACAGCCCAGATGTTGTTCGTTAAAAGGCCAATAACTCAGACAGCAGACATAAAAACATAGACTTGGAGAAAGGTCCATAAAATATTCCATAGAGACAGCAGAGGTGCTGCACTAAAGATTAAATGTCCTTCACCATATTGCTATAACGGATAAAAAGTAAAACATGGTCGACAGCCCAGATGTTGTTCGTTAAAAGGCCAATAACTCAGACAGCAGACATAAATGAGAATGTAAGTGGTTAAAAAAAGGGCATTCCATCAGGAAATGGCGAACTGTCAATAGCTGAGGACAGTGAGCACAAAGTGGTGGGGGATCACCACTTAACAAATGGCGATGGCTATAAAACAATGCCCAATATGCAAGTGGGCTAAAATGATGTCCTCATGGTGAGAGGGCCAAGAGAAGGTCGACGAAGCCACGGGAAGAGGTTTAATTCCCCAAAGCTTGTTTCCTTGAAGGGAAGACCAGCAGTGATGCCAGAGTGACACCACCTGCAGACAAATGGTTCAAATGGCTCTGAGCAGTATGGGACTTAACATCTGAGGTCATCAGTCCCCTAGAACTTAGAACTACTTAAACCTAACTAACCTAAGGATATCACACACATCCACGCCCGAGGCAGGATTCGAACTTGCGACCGTAGCGGTCGCGCGGTTCCAGACAGTAGCGCCTTTAACCGCTTGGCCACCACGGCCGGCTCACCACCTGCTGACAGGGGGCAACAAAGAGATCATCTGAGGGAATAGAAGAACAAGTGACAGAGGTTCAAGAATTGCAGCTGTGACAGCAACATCAGTGGCCTCATTGCCCATCAGACCAGCGTGACCAGGGATCCACATAAATATCACAGTGGTTCCATCAAGAGTGAGCAAGTGAAAGCTTTCTTGGATCCACTGCATTAAGGGGTGGACAGTGTACAGTACACAGAGGCTCCAAAGGGCACTGAGAGAGTCAGAGTAAATGGCACAGTTTAAAATCCTGTCACAAGATGTACTGTATGGCCTGATACAGGGCTAAGAGCTCTGCTTTAAGTACTGAGCAGTGTTCTGGAATCTGATACTAAAAGCATCAGTGCCAATGACAAAGGCACACCCAACACCATGGTTAGTCTGGGAGCCATCAATGTACACAGAAACACTATCAAAAAGTTCCATGTGAAGGTCGAGAAACTTATAATAATATAGTGGATCTCAAGTAGTGTCCTTAGGAACTGAGTGAAGTCCAATGTGAACACAGGCTGATGCACGAAGCCAAGGTGGTGAGAGTTCAACCTTTGGGAAAGTGTAAACTAACGTGAAGTTAAACCCCTGGAATAGTAGCCAAAAATGAACTCCAGGAGGTAACAGAGAGAATGGACACGCCCCATACTGGCAATCAAAGGTCGCATCAAAGAAGGAGGCATAGGATGGGTGGCCAGGCATGGCAGACAAATGGCATGCATATTTGCTGAGGAGAAAATCATGGTGGTGTGACAGCGTTAGTCCAGCAGCTTCTGCATACAGACTCTCAACCAGGATAGTGTAAAACACACCAGTGGCCAAACGGATGGCACGATGGTGGATTGTACTGAGGAGGGGTAAGATGGACAGATGTCCAGATGCATAAACGGAGCACTCATAGTCAAAGGACCAGTACAAATGGAAGAGGGTGGACCAATCCACTCACTAGGAAGTACCGCTGAGGACATCTAGGACATTGAGGGGCTGGGTGCAGTGGACAGTCAGGTAAGACATGTAGGAAGACCAAGAAAGTTTTCTATCGCGAATGAGCCCTAGGACTTTTGTAGTGTCAACAAATGGAAGATTAACAGGTCCAAGATTAAAAATGGTGGAAGAAACCAATTGCGCCACCGGAAATTCATACAAATGGTTTGGTCAGTGGAAAAGCAAAGGCCATTACTGATGCTCCATGAGCAAAGATGATCGAGACAATGCTACAGACGCCACTCAAGGAGACAAGTCCGTGGAGGACTGCAAAAGGTGGCAAAATCGTCAACGAAAAGGGAGCCGGAGATGCCTGGTGGGAGACAGGCCATAATTGGGTTAATGGTGATAGCAGAGGATGACGTTCAGGACAGAACCCCGAGGCACACTGTTTTCCTGGATAAAGGTGTCCAATAAGGCAGAACCCAGACGTACCTTGAAAACTCAGTCTTTTAAAAATTCCTGAAGGACATGGAGCACACAGCATTGGGAGCCCCATGTGTAGAGAGTACAGAGGATATCAGGCCTCCAGCAAGTGTTGTAGGCTTCCTCCATATCCAAAAACATGGGCACAGTCTGGTATTTCCACAGAAGACCATTCATGACACGGGTTGACAAAGTGACAAGATGGTTAACTGCAGAACAGCGTGTTCAAAATCAATATTGTGCAGTGGTTAGTAAATTGCAAGACTCGAACCACCATACTAGCCTTGTATGAATCATGTGTTTCATTACCTTTCACACATAGCTGGTGAGAGAAATGGGGCAGTAGCTACAAGGAAGGTGTTTGTCCTCACTGGGCTTAGGTATGGGTATGACAGTGGTTTCACGTCAGCGTCTGGTAAATGTGCCCTCTGCCCAAATGCGATAGCACATATGAAAGAGAAAGTGTTTGTCCATGTCAGCAACATCTGAATGTGAACACTGTCTGACCCTGAGGCGGAGGCTCAGGATGAAGTGAGAGCTTGATCTGGTCCCTCATAGTAAAGGTGGCATTGTAGCACTCACGATTCTGAGGAGAGAAAGTTATCACCCAAGTCTCCTCCACTCATTTGCGATGGAAAAAGGCAGGGTGATAATGGGAGGAGCTCAAAATCTCCACAAAATAGCGGCCTAAGGTGTTGAAGATAGCAATAGGGTCCACGATGACATCACCTGCTATGGTCAGGCTGGAAATTGGGGAATGGACCTCTGCCGCAGAGAGCCATCGAAGGTTAGCCCACATGCTGGAAGAGAGAGTGGAACTGTTAAAAGAACGAGTAAATGAAATCCAGCTAGTTCTCTTGCTATCCCAAGGAACACCGTGACACTGCACATGCAACTGTTTATAATGAATGCAGGTTGCCATTGTATGATGATGGTTAAGATGCAGAATGCACATTTCCATGTGTGCATTATGTCACATCATACCTTAGTCCACCAAGGGACGAGGACACGGTGGAGTAAATATAAAGTGCAAGGAATGGAACATTCTGCAGAAGTAAGGATAATATTGGTAATGTGGTCTACCTGGTCGACACAATTGGGAAATGTCATTTGTTGAAGGTTACCAGGGAGGTGTAAACCCTCCAGTCAACCTTGGAAACCTGCGTTTTAGGTGTGCACATAGGAGGGTAGGAGTCAGCAAACGAACAGCACACAGGAAATGGTCACTCAAGTACGTGTCAGAGAGAATGAACCACTCGAGACAATGGACAAGCTGGGTAGTGCATAAGGAGAGGTCCCAATGTGAACAGGTGTGGGTGGAGTCTGAAAGGAACGTGGGTGCTCCTCTGTTAAGGCAGATGAGGTTAAGTTAATTGAGAAGGTCAGCCTAGAGGGCTCCTCTTGGACAGGTTGTGGAAGAACCTCTAATGGGATGGTATGCATTAAAGTCACCGAGCAGCAGAAAGGGGTGAGGGAGTTGCCTAATAAGCTAGAGGAAGCCTGCCCTGGTGACACCTAATGACAGAGAGATGTGAACGGTACAAAGGGAAAAGGTGAAGTGAGGAAGGAAATTGCAAACTGCTACAGCTTGAAGTTGGGTAGTCAGGGAGATGGGTTGACTATGAACGTCATCCTGGATGAACAGCATGACTCCCCCATGAGATGGAATGTCATCCTCACGAGGAAGATCAAAGCAGACTGGAAAGGAATGCGAGAGATCAAAGCTGCTGTGACGACGCAATTTTGTTTCCTAGAGGCAGAGAACATGTAGATGCTGTGATTCCAATAGCAGCTGTAGTTCTTCTTTTTTGGATTTAAGACCACAAATGTTCCTTTGGAGGAAAGTCATGATGAGGAAAGGGGAGGAGGCAAAAAATGAAGGAGTGTCACCTCAGCAGCTGCAGAACACCATCCTTCGAAGACTCACTGCTTCTGGTAGCACAGAAGGTGGATCTTCTTTTTTGGATTTAATACCACAAATGTTCCTTTGGAGGAAAGTCATGATGAGGAAAGGGGAGGAGGTAAAAAATGAAGGAGTGTCACCTCAGCAGCTGCAGAACACCATCCTTCGAAGACTCATTGCTTCTGGTAGCACAGAAGGTGGAGGATCCTGCTCTCTGAGATCTCCAAAGGCATCAGCATTCTGCCTCTGTCAATCTGCAGAGTCCAAGACAGAAAAATGGTTGGTGGTGCACACTGGCGACATGGAGGTTGTCCAGGTGAGGGTATCACATGGCGACACCAATGAAGAACATCTCTGAGTCAATGAAGGAGAACACCATTTGCCTCTATTTGATTTCTTGGAGCCTTTGCAGGTGGCAGATGACAGTTCAGATGTTTGTTGGCTGGAGGGACATAAGAAGCCATTGCGGGCGTATTCCTTCTGACCTTTCCGGCCAACTGGTGGTGTAGCAGGTAACTTTGCCCCATGAGGCTAAAGTTGGTGGCTTGTTGATCAGCTGGAGGAGGAGACTGGCTCTGAGCACTATGGGACTTAACATCTGAGGTCATCAGTCCCCTAGAACTTAGAACTACTTAAACCTAACTAACCCAAGGACATCACGCACATACATACCTGAGGCAGGATTCGAACCTGCGACCGTAGTGGTGGCGCGGTTCCAGACTGAAGAGCCTAGAACCACTTGGCCACACCAGCCAGCAAGGAGGAGGATACAGGGATGCTTTGAGATCGCATGTCTGGGTGGCCATGTCCTTCATGGAGCGAAATGTAGCAAGAACAGTACTGTAAGTGTCAGATGGTAAAATGCAGGGTTTTGGACTATCCAACAGCCTTCAAGCAACAAGGTAAGGCACCTTTTTCTTCATCTGGATCTCCTGAATGGCCTGCTCTGGTTTCAGGTAGAGGCTGCATGGTCGCCATTTCAATTGATGCAGTGGGAAGAATGAGGCAGACAGTCACCCAGCATTCCTACAACAGGTTACACATTTGGGCAGATGTCAACAGGACAATCAACTGTGATTGTAATGATGACACTGGTAGCAGTGCATCGGGTTCAGAATGTACATTCGGACTGTGATAATTTCATAGCCTGCTTTAATCTTGGATAGAAGCGCTAAGGATGCATCTACCTTTTTCACCACCCAATGGATTGCAATGATGCCATGATAAGAGACATACATTTGGATTTCTGCCCAGTCAGACCCAACGATCAGACTAGTGTAAATAACACCATGTGAAGAATTCAGCACATGATGGTCCTCAACATGAACAAGATAACTGTGGAGGAGCAATGCTGCAAGCAGTTGTTGTACTTGAAAATCAGAGGTAACCTCCAAAAGTAAAGCGCCATTGCACAAACGAGAGCAAGATTTCACAGGGCCTGCAACTGTATCAACACCTTTTGTGAACAGCAAATAGATTTCCCCTTTGCAAAGGACTAAATGTCTTCAGTACATGAAACCATGAGGAACCATGGTGCAACTGGGAGGGTCTTTGAATCATTATCCTCATTTCGTTTCCATTTAGTAGACGGTAGATGTAGACTGCAAAGAAGAGGATTGGCTCATTGTGAGAGAATCCTCCATGATTGTCAGCATCTCCAATGGTGCACTCCTTCCAACTGGGGGTCCTCTCAGAGGGGGACACGGCTTTACCGAGCGAGATGGCACAGTGGTTAGACACTGGACTCGCATTCGGGAGGACGACGGTTCAATCCCGCATCCGGCCATCCTGATTTAGGTTTTTCGTGATTTCCCTAAATCGCTCCAGGCAAATGCCGGGATGGTTCCTTTGTAAGGGCACGGCTGACTTCCTTCCCCATCCTTCCCTAACCGGATGAGACCGATGACCTCGCTGTTTGGTCTCTTCCCCAAAAACAACCAACCAACACTTGGCTTAGGTGATTGTTCATACCTCAGGTCACACCATCCAAACACCTGACAGAGGGATCAATTGGCAATTTTGGAAGGTAACAGCTCAGCAGTCACCCCTTCCTGGGCCTGGCCTGTACCGGGGGTGGGGGTACATGGAAACCCTACTTGTTGACCTGGGGCTGGGAATTATGCATTACCCAGTCACCTGTTCCATGTCATACATGTGGACCGACCTTCAGGAGCACACAGGGAGTAAGAAGAAAAGGAGGAACCTCAAACACTGAAGTGGAGGAAGAGTAGGAGAAGAGGAGCGAAAAAAGAGAAGAGGAATGGAAAACAGTGGAGACACTGTTTTGACATCAGGCTACTGAAAATGCTGAACACATACCCAAAAACATCCCAGACAGCTTCCCCAAGGGAGGGGAAAAATATGAGCAAGAGGATAGACATGCAGCAAGGGAGGGAAATGATCCTGCAAAGACTGAGACCCCGTGGTAGCCAATCATGAACCTGTCAAAGAGTGGTGGGCCCCCTGGGGGGTCTACAAGGGTGGCATTTGAAAGAAAGTTAAACTGCATTCCCAAGGTTCTCTCTGGAACAGTCTGCTTCTTTGGCTGTTGAGGAAGTCTGATGACAAAAAACATGCAGCTAAATTTTTAATAGATTAACCACTCCTACAAACCATATGTTTGTATGGAATAAAGACCAAAGATTTCTGTTATTTACAAGACAAATAGATGTCTATTCTCACGAAAAATAGATAACTATTTCTTTTTTTAGGAATATCAATGTAATCATGTAAATATTAAGCAATAAATAGGATGCAAATAGCAACTCTCTTTTGCACTTAGCAGTTTTTTTGATAATTTTACTACGTTACATTCATCCTGTGTGTATATGATGTAAAGCAGTGCTATGAGACATTATAGTGAATACAGTGTAGAGAATTAGATTGTAGCTCCTGTTTTTCTGTGTTAATAATTTCCTTCACTTGCCAGGGAATCACCTCCATAGTGGTATCTATGGAACATACTAAATCAGTGAAGTAATGAACAATAGTTTCTGATAACTTGTTTCTTTGAAGCAAATAAATCTATGAATACATTCAGTTCTCAATCATAATTTTATTCCAGATTTTGTTACGTTTATGTCTGTACTATAGACAATACTCCATTTTATGCAATGGGTTTGTTACTACAATATAATTTACTTTTCATTCTTTATTAACATTGCCTCGTGTTGCCTTGTTCCAGATCAATAATACTCTGATTCAAAAAATGCTGCATAGTTGGATATAAAAATAAATTACTGAATGAAGACAATACAAGACTAACAAATTGAGAATGAATGCATACTGGAGAAGTTGGAAATTTGAGGGAAGGTCTTAGGGAACTAAAAATGCATACTTGGACAAGGATCTCCAATAAGGACTCCTGTCAAACAGAAAAAAAAAAAAAAATTCTGTGAATAGTGTAGCAACTGGTAAACAAACAGAAATTCACATTTTCTAGCTTTCAAACTGAGAGATTCATCCTCTCTCTAAACAAAAGGTTCAAATGAGCAAGACTATTCAGAAATTAAGTTTAAATTTCGCCAAGATTGCTTATAATCCAGCTTAAGGAACAGACAGCAGGACAAAATGGAACATATCAATCGTCAAATATTAATAAATTCTCCCACAGTTGCCAATATGGTCACTTAGAACAGATACTGTCAGCTCTGTAGCTCATATGTACAGTTTAATAGTAATGGGCAGGAGTCTCACAAGATACAAACTACATCTACATCTTCATTTACATCTGCACATTACTCCATAAGCCACCACACCACATGTGGAGGTGGGTACCTTGTACCACTACTAGCCAATTCTTTTTCCTGTTCCACTCAAGAATTGAGTGAGGGAAAAATGACTGTTATATGCCTCCATATGATTATCTTCTCCTCACTGTCCTTATGCAAAATGTACATTGGTGGCAGTAAAATCATTCGGCAGTCACACACCAATGTCAGTTCTCTAAATTTTCTCAGTACTGTTTTGTGGAAAGAACATTTTCTTCTCCCCAGAGATCCCTATTTGAGACCATAAAGCATCTTTGTAATACTCGCATGTAGATCGAATCTACCAGAAACAAATCTGTCGCCATACCTATAAATTGCTTCAATGTCTACGTTTAATCTGACCTAGGGGGGGATCCCAAGCACTCAATCAGTATTCAAGAATGGGTTGCACTAACGTTCTTTAAGTGGTCTTTCATACATTAGCTACAGTTTCCTAAAATTCTCCTAATAAGCCTTAGCTGAAACTTCATCTTCCCTACTACTGACCTTATGTGGTCATTCTATCTCCTACTGCTCTGCATTGTTACGCCTAGATATTTAATTGATGTGGCTCTATCAAGCAGCACACCACTAATACTGTATTTGAGCTTTAGAGGACTCTTCTTTTTTCCAACTGTATTAACTTACATTTCCCTACAGCAAGCTGCCATTCATCATACAAAATACAAATTCCATCTGTCATCCTGCATCCTCCTACAGTCTGTCAACAGTGACACTTCCCCATACACCACAGTGTCATCAGCAAAGTGTAGTAGCCTGCTGCTCACCCTGTCCATCAGATTATTTATATACATAAAGAACAAGAGAGGTCTTACACAGTGGAGCAGTGTCTGAATGCTTAAATATTTGTAGCCTTCTTTTTCATGGTGCCTGTCAGTGACTCATTGCCTTCCCTTTGTGGTGAATAGCAGTTTGGTCTTTCCACGTTGTTATTCCATCATGGACCTTTCATTATTTGTCTTCCTTCACTTGTTAGTTGATGACCACCATGATGAGAGCTATGGAGCAAAGTGAATAAGTGAACTAACAAACAATATTTCTCCCTGACTTGTTTTTAAGCAAGTAAATCTGTGAATACACTCAGCTCTAAATCATAATTCTCTCTCAACTTTTCTAAAGTTCAGAATTTTACTTTTTTAGTCTTTGTGAACATCACTTAATATTCCATTGTCACTTAACTATGACTCTTTGATTAAAACAATCCTGGGCAGTCAGGCATACAAATAAATAATTGAATGAAAACGATACAAAACTTACATGTGTCTGTAATGGGACAGAGAACTCCAATAAGAACTAGAATCAGAATATTTAAAAAAAGTTCTATGAATTGTGTAGTAGCTGCCAAACAAACAGAAATTCACACAGTCTGGTTTTCAGAATGAGAGGTTCTTATCTATTTCAAGAAGTAGTTTAGCTGAATAAGACTATTTAGAATTTGAGTTTCAGTTACATCCAGATCACTTATGAACCAGTTTAAGAATGAGACAGCAGGAAAAAATGATAGATATCAGTTACTAAATTTTAAGAAATTCTGCCCCAGTTGTCAATATGGCCTTCTAGAACAAATACCGTCAATTCTGTAGCTCATACGTACAATTTTACGGTAATGGGCAGAAGTGTCACAAGACACAAATGAAATTTATGCCTACACATGTTACTTCACAAGCCACCATATAGTGCATGGTGGAGGGTAGCTTGTACCACTGCAAGTCATTCCCTTTCCTGTTTCACTTGTAAATGGAGCAAGGCCAAAACGAATGTCTATATGCCTCCGTATGAACCTTAATTTCTGTTTTATAGTCCTTATGCAAAATGTACATTGCCAGCAGCAGAATCATTTTACAGTCAGCCACAAAGGCTGGATCTCTAAATATTGTCAATAGTGAGTCATGAAAAGAATGTCATCTTTCTTCCATCTGAGATCACAAAGCACCTCTGTAATACTGATCAAACCTACCAGTAACAAATTTAGCAGCACAACTTTGAATTGCTTTGATGTGTTCCTTTGATCTGGCCTTGTGAGGATCCGAAATATTGAAGCAGCACCCAGCAATGGATTGCACTACTTGTTCTGTATGCGATCTCCTGTGTAGATAAACAACAGTTGCCTAAAACTCTCCCAACTAAGCTGATCATTTGCCTGCCCTAATAATGACCTTACATGCTCATTCCATTTCATATTGCTGTTACTCCAAGATATTTAGTCAAAGTGACAGTGCCAGGCAGTGCCTCACTAATACTGTATTTGAACATTACAGGATTGTTTTTTCATCTGTATTTCTACATTCGCACTGGGTGAGAGATTCACTATAAATGCAAGCTAAGTAAGAGGCCAATGATGTGCTCCCTATGAAATCGAACTCGGATTCCATCCACATCTGGCGACTTTATTTTCAAATCTCTCACTTGCTTCTCAACACCAGGGATGCTTATCTCTATGTCCTCCACACAGAACTCTGTGTGATGGTCAAATGATTGGATATCTGCATGAGGGTCCTATGTGACTCATTTTTTTTAATGAGAAATTTACAACTTCAGATTTCGTTTTGCTGCTTTCTACTGCCTCACCATATTTGTTGAGGACTGACTGAACAGAAGCCTTAGAGTCACTTAGTGGTTTTGGAGAGGACCAGAATTTTCTTTCGTTCTTGGCAAGATGTTTCACATAGGTATGATACTGGAAGTTATATGCTTCGTGCATCATTCTTTCTATAGGCATTCACTCTTCAACAGAGAATGTGACAATCTCTGTTTTCTCAGCATTTTCTGAATTCTGTTATGAAGGCACAGGTGGTCTTTTTCATCCTTAATACACTTACTCATAATTTACTTCTCCAGATCATGATTTACAAACAATTTAAACTTTGCCCATAATCCCTCTGCATCCTTTACACAGCAACTAAATGATCTCCGCTTATTGTCTAAGTAGGATACTAACAACTGCTTATCTGCCCTTTTCAGCAAATAGCTCTCCTAGCCTTCTTGAGGGATTTATTAACCTTAGAAGCCATTGCCACTATGATAACATTTTGATCACTAATCCCTGTCTCTACACAGACTCTGTTGATAAGGTCAGTCAGGTCTGTCCATAGCTCCAGGTCTAAAATATTTCCATTGTATGGGGCTTGTCTAACTACCTGCTTAAGATAGTTTTTGGAAAATGCATTCAGTACTATGTCACAAGACTGTCTGTCTATAGCACTTGCAATGAACCCATAGATGTCCCAGGCTATAATTTGTAGGTTAAAGTTGCATCCAGCCACTATTGCATAATTAGGGTACTTCTGTGTTACTGAGAGCAAACTTTTTTAAAATGTTTCTGCAACTGTTACAGCAGAATGAGGTGGCCAGTAAAAGAATTGGATTATTAACTAGAATTCACATAGACCTGTTAGTTTTGTACATATTACTTTGCAGTCAGACTCAATATGAGCCATTTTTGACAAAATATTTAAATTGGATAGACAAAAAATTTACTCAGCAAGCAGTAGCACAACATGCATATAAAAGAGGGCTGTAATTAGGCAAGCTTCTGGAGCCAATGGCTCCTTCTTTAGGCAGAACGGTTGAAGGGAAAGGAAGAGGGGTGAAGGAAATGGACTGGAGAGGTCTAGGAAAAGGGGTGGATTTCAGGAAAGTCACACAGAACTACAGGTCAGGGGAGGCTTACTGCACAGGATGAGAAGGAAAGACTGATTGTAGGGGACTGCATTGGATGAGGCTTAAAAACCTGAGAGCTTAAAGGTGGATGATAGGGTAATATGCAAGACAGAGATTACTGCTTAAACATCGTGCATGAGTTAATAAGACTGAAAAGCTAGGTGCATTGTACATAACAGAGGTGGAATGGGTGTTAGTGAAAAATTGATGGGTAAGACAATTAAAGATGTAGAAAACTAAAATGGAGTGAAGAAAAGAGTAGTTACTGTGAAGAAATGCTGAGACAGAAGACATTAACGTAAAATAAGGACAGGTGGGTGGTGAGAATCAAGGGCATGTTGTAGCACTAGTTCTCACCTGCAGAATTCTGAGAAACTGGTGTCTGGGGAAAGAATCCAGATGGCGCGTGTCATAAGGCAGGCACTGAGGTCACAATTGTCATGTTGTAGAGCATGCTCTGCATCAGGACATTGCATGTTGCCAGTACACATCCTCTGCCTATGCTCATTCATCCTAATTGATAATTTGGTGGTAGTCATGCCGATGTAAAAGGCTGAATGGTGTTTACATAACAGCTGGTATATGACACAGGTTGTTTCACAGGTGGCTCTACCTTTGATAGTATATGCTTTGCCAATTACAGGGCTGACCGATTAATACATTCCAGACCAGGATAATACAGAGTGGCCAGTGGTGTGCTCTGAAGCTGTTTTTTGGAGGGATCAGCATTACCAGGATTGGATGTGATGGCCCTGGATATCTGCTTTTGAGTTAGACTGCTGGGATAATTACGCACAGTGAGGCTGAGGTGAGAATGGTGGTGTATTGCTGTAAAGAATCTGCATCCAAACAAATATCTTTGCCTCAAATGCCAAGGCTGTATGGCGGGGAATGTTTGACGTGGAAAGAATGGCAACTATCAAAATGTGCTGTTTGTTGGTAGGTTTAATGTGGACAGAAGTGTATAGCTGGCCTTTGGTGAGAATGGGGTCAACATCCTTGATAGACACAATATTTTTGTCCATTGCAATGAATATCCCACTCTCCTATGGAGTGTAACCCATCTTTTCAATATACATTCCACACTTTGTGTTTTGAGCTTCACTAAACTCATGGTTCAGAGTACAAATTGAGCTTGACAACTTTCCTGGATTGTCATAGCTCAGTCACTGCAAAAAGTGAATGTGATAAACATTTAGAATTAGATATTTAGATATCCTTGATAGAAACAACAATTCAAAATGAATATGAAACATAAGGTTAAGAGATTCCATGTATGTTAATGAGGCAAAAAGTAGACATAACTTTGAAGAAAAAGGAATAGAATTATGCTAATCAGGATATGAATCCATGCTGCTGTTACTCTTCTGACCTCAGTGTGTAAATGATCTTCTAGGAAATACATATATCAAACATGCCTTATCAGTGTGGATTAACACACTTACTCATAATTGTTGACATTATTTTTGTTGAAGTCGTTAACTTCATTATACCAAGACTGCACAGTATTATTCCACTGAGCTCCTTGTAGTGGTCCTGTAGTCCAAGACTGATATGCATTTTGGCCTACAGCAAAAAATCGTGCTGAAACAATATAAAAGGTTATTATTACAGATGTCGTATGGTGCAACTGGGGCAAGAACATAAACAACAGACGAGCTACTATCTGACATGAGAAACAGGATTAACAACATAATTTTATTACTGCAGTTAGTGGAAAAACATAAAGACCATATTTTACTCAACAGTCAGTGTTTCTAATGTCCTTTACTTTATCATTTTTTAATGCATCTTGATTCATTCTCAGGTGTTTCAGCTGTCAGTTAACATTTTTGTTTGCTACTGCTAAACAGACTTGGTGTTCAAGCAATACAGCATGTTACTAACTTTATTATTGATTATTGTCTTCTCTTTCAGTTTTATTATGACTTAATTGGTATTTTAGAAACGTAAGTAACGAGCAAAATCTTGTGTTGCCCATTAAAAAAATTACAGATGACACTCTATGATGACAATGAGTTTATTCATTCACAGCTCTGCCCTGAACAAGGAAAAATCTTACCTTACAACATTGATAATTTAATGAACGTGTACCAACAGCCAGAGATGCAGACATTCTTTGAAAGTAACAGTGGTAGCATTTGACACATGGAAAAAAACATGTGTGTATGTGTTGGGGAGGGGATACAGGGAGGGGGAGGGGGAGTGGAGTGTGGATGAGTTCATGTGTGTGAGCGAGAGAGGAGGGATTGGGGGTAGGCAGTGCATGGAGAAATCTGTAGAAAGGCATTGATAGAAGACGGGACACATGCGATGCATACTCGACTAGCTGGATTTGTAACAAATGGAATTCAAGAAGGTAACAACTATAAAAGTCGAAAAGCCTAATTTACAGGATGTATTACTGTCTTCAATTAGAAAAAAATTGCCATTCAATTAAAATATTCTTCTAGTTAAAGGACTTCGTCATACAAAACAGTGCTGAGATGAAATAGTTGGCAGTTATGTGGAAAATGAAATTTTCTTGGTAATATTTTTGTACATGTAGCATCTGACATGAAAAAACTTGCAGGAATTTATCGTGCAATTGTATCTCAAAACTGTAGCTTTTCTTATAAAATTACCATTAAAAATGTTTTTGAGTTGAATGTTAATGCAATGTAGCTACTGGGTTGATATCAGCATTTTTTTAAATATTTGAATAATAAACAATCTGACAATGTTACTTTATTTTATCTTTGCTACATACTTTTTAATGAAAAATAGAACCATATACTATCAAGCAGGAAACTAGAAATTCCCAGACATTCAAAAACAAAGTACAAGGGTTTATTATAAGTCAAGCCTTCTACAATCTATAAAAAGGTTTGTAGTCTGAGAGCAAAAATTTGGTTAACACATATTCTAATACAGGCCTACACGTACTTAAATTTTCCTACATATAAACAGCTTACATAAAATCAGTAAAGTTATATAAATGCTGCCGGCCTGTGTGGCCGAGCGGTTCTAGGCGCTACAGTCTGGAACAGCGCGACCGCTACGGTCGCAGTTTCGAATCCTGCCTCGGGCATGGATGTGTGTGATGTCCTTAGGTTAGTTAGGTTTAAGTAGTTCTAAGTTCTAGGGGACTAATGACCTCAGATGTTAAGTCCCATAGTGCTGAGGGCCATTTGAACCATATAAATGCTTAGTATGACGATATGGATAAAACAGGAACTGAGTAGTGGACTGTAAGGACACCCATTGGTGTGTGCATGTGTTTCTCCGTCTACTAGTTCTTTGCAAGAAAGTAAGGACAAAGAACATATGCATTGCTTTTGTTTGCGGCAGCAGGCAGAAGACGTGCCTTGTTGGTGCTGTATATGTTTCATGTGCCGATCTGAGGTTCTATATTCGCATGTTTTACTGTACGCATCGCTTCTGAATAATCTTTAAATCTTTCATTGACTGTATCAATACCCCTTTGTATACTGATGTATAATGAAATTTCAAACACTTGCGAGTGCCGCAATATACCTGTACTGTTAATTGTAGGCTCAGACATAATTGCGCTCTCCTAAAAATTTGAGAACAGTAGTCCTTTACTCGTTCAAACCAATCTTCCTCTAATTTCATTGTATAATTACGTGAGAAATAGGGGTTTTGATAGTTTTCGAACACTTAAAAACTATATTTTCGAGAGTTACCGTTACAAGTGTTTTGGATACGTAACTTACTATGTAGCAAATCAACCTTTGTGGTTCACAGCTACTGTCAAAAAATACGTCACCCCTGAATTCCATCGTATGTCACCGCAAATAAACATATTTGAGAATTTTCGGAAGCTACCACTGTCCTTTGCATAGTATAAGAGTAATTTGTAGTAAATCGGCTTTTGTGATTTAGTTACTGTAGTAGATATTCTAACATAATATTGTATTACATCTAGTTTCCCCTTAAAGAGGAGTAGCCCCATATATTATCTACTTTTATTGTAAATTAACTCTGTTTTTGTGTTTGCTAACAAATATAATTAACTCTAAAATTTTAGAAAACTATTAATTTTTACCAAAGGTTTTTGTGTTGCCTTAATAGAAATCTCGTTTTGTGTATTTGATTCAACTTGCACAGGGAATTAGCAGCTTTTTAGCTCAATACATTAAAAGATAATCAGCAGGCTTAATTTAAAGTTATTTTTTTCACTGCCATGTAATACATCGCTGAGTTAGCATCTCATGGAATCGGACGTACCGGTACTGCCGGTGGTCTGCGTCTTCCCAACACAATATTCCGACGTCGTAACTCGGCGTCTTCGTCAGTTGTTTCCTGCGACTGGCCAATAAGCTGACCGTGTACCGTATTTATGTGTCTGGTGTTCCCTACGCCGTCCGTGCCCGCTGCGACCGTTTCTGGCGGTGCTATTTATCTCTAGGCGTTCCTTCTTCGTTCCGTTCTAGGTGCGCGGCCGCTTGGCGTGTTCCCAGCACTTTCGACATCCTGCAGACGTTTTTCATGCTGTTGGCGACCGCTCCGTCTTTCTATCATGCCCCTGTCACTCCTTGGCTTATAGATTCGGTGCGCCCCTACAAGGTGCGCTTCCTGCCGAATCAGGCTGCTTTGGGAATTGTATATTCTGTCCGTGCATGCCGCAGCAACCTCTTGTGGTGGTGGTCGCCGTCTGGAGTTCTGTACGGTGTCTGCTTCTAGGATGTATGGTGCCTGAGGTTTCAGGTGGCTGATGTTGTTTCCTCTCTTGTCCATGACCGCCACAATTGTCTCCCAAGGAGGTAGTAGCCGCCTGGCGCTCCATAAGAGATTCGATCCCTTTAATTACGTCCCTGGTTGTCTGAGGTTCGTTGCCAGAGAAGGGAACATTTTTCTGTTATTTCTTTAGCAATTCTAAAGTGGGATTCCACACCATACTGAGCTTATATCCTGCTTCCCAGTCGATGCGGTTCTCTGTCATCTTGATTTCAATAGATTCAATAATCACACTACCCCAAAATCTGGGGTCTGAGCCAGGATCCTTGTTTTATCATCATGCCTGGCGTGTTCAAATTCCAGACAATGTTCTGATACTGCTGATTTAGTGGCCTGTCGTAGCCTGATATGCCTTTGGTGCTTTTTACATCTTATTTCACCTCTTATGGTGGTCTGACCGATGCAAGACATACCACATTCACATGGTATATGGTAGATAGCAGGTTTTTAAACCCAGATCGACTTTTACCATTTCAAGGACTGCCCTGATCTTCTTTGGTTGGAAAAGACTGGGTGAGTCCTTGACCATCTGAACTCGAAACACCCCAACATTAAGTCCCATTCCTAGATGTCCTGGTGAAAAGGAAGACAGGCGGCACATTAAGCCACAGTGTGTATAGGAAACCAACACACACTGACAAATATCTAGAGGCTTAAAGTAGCTGTCATCTGACGCAGAAAAATGGGGTACTGAGAACACTTGTACACTGAGCCAAGACACTGTCCAAGTCTGACAGCTTGAAAGCAGGATCCTGAAAAAACACAAAATTAACTAATGTAGGATGTACTCTAAGAAAGAAGAGGGTGAGCCTACAAGGACAATGAGTGAGATGCTGCATGTTCTCCATAGGACTCAAAGCACTCTGGCCAAGAGTCAGTGCCTGGGAGGGACTGATTTACAGGTAATCAAAGGAGACCTACCAGTGAATGTGTTGATTTTTCAAAGAAAATTCTGTTGATGCTGGGAATGCTTTTAACCATTCCAATCACCAGACCAGACTGAATCTTTCCAGCTGTTCTGTAACAAGCAGGAAAGGGATTAACTAGATTCCTGTGTAGACAGTTTAGGGTCAGCCTAATAGAAAGAATTACTTGTAATGCCGGAGAACAGTGAGAGTTTTTATGATTCTGAAGCCAGGGAGAATTGGTCATATCGTGGCTTAGGATATGAGACCAATCATCTGTCCTTCTTTCTTCTAACAACATTAGAAAAACTGGTTCATGTTCACATTAGGGAAAAGGTGTTAGTTGAAGTTCTTCTACATTTAAGGGAACACATACAATCAGCTATACAAATTATGTGATACAGCACTTTACTGACTTGCTTGGCAGTTGGAGAAAACTACACTTTCTGGAAATTGCTCTCTTCATCTTGCTCGATTTCAAGGAGAATTTTGGCAATAAAACCTGAGAATACTAGGTTAGAGCTGCAGAATAACATGGTACCGATACCACCATATGCAGGTAGGTGAAGATCATGCTGAGCAGAAGAAAGATAGAAGCCACCATCATGAGTGAGAAAATGGTGATCAACACCATCATAGGGAGTGTGCAAGATGAGATTTAGTCCCCACTACTGTTGAATCTAGTAATGCTTTTTCAAACTACGTTGGTAGTGTTAGAACAATAGCACAATGTGCAGTGAACAATGTGCAAAGCTGGTGCAGGAAGCAAGATTTAAGGGTCAGTCCCAAGAAAACTGTTGTAGTACCATTTACAAGGTTCAGATGGCTCTGAGCACTAAGGGATTTAACATCCGTCCCCTAGACTTAGAACTACGTATACCAACTAACCTAAGGACATCATACACATCCATGCCCAAGATGGGATTCGAACCTACGACCGTAGCAGCAGCGCGGTTCCAGACTGAAGTGCCTAGAGCTGCTCGTCCACAGCAGCCAGCCATTTACAAGGAAGCATATCCAGTACACAGACTGGACTATCAGGCTTCTTGACAAAATTCTACCAGTAGAAGGAGTAGTGAAATATGTAGACATAGCCATGGATTGAAACTATCATAGACCCCTCACATAAGGAATATATGTTCCTAGGTAAAAGGTACTCTTATGAGCCCTAGAAGGGTCATAAAACCTGGGGCAAAAACCCATGAGTGGTGGATACACACCTCTGTAATAAGAGCTATTGTAATTTGTGGGGCTACAATATGGTGGAATAAAGTAGAGCAGAAGGTGGCTACTAAGGGGCTCTGCAAGGTGCTAGACTGACCAGCTTAGCCATAACAAGAGGAATTGGCAGCATGCCCACTGCTGAGGTGGAGACCATGCTGGACACACTTTAATATTTTTTGTGGGGTCTGAAATTTAAAAACCTCTCTCACACCGGCCTGATTTAGCTTCACTGATCAGGATAGTAAAAAACATGCGTATATTAAGGGAATTTTCATTCACAAAGCAGGCTTATCACATTCACACAGTTCAGTACTGTTCTATCCTGATTAAACTGAGCTTAACTTAAATTCCATAAAGCAGTGAAGCAATTTCGAAGTCTCGGTGCGACGAAAATCGTCCGTCGATCTCTTGAAAACATTTGTAATAATTATTAACTTTCGGTGATCACATGGGGACGACCGGAGATCTGCTGGTAAGACCGTGTTAGCCCATTTATTGAAAGTGATAAACTGGATATCTTGAGCGTACAAAATGGAGGTTCGTCCAGTGTAAATCAGACGTTCCCCACTGATCACGTGCAACACAGCGTAATAAGCAGACACTGTCAATAATAATCAGTTAAATAATACGCGAACACACTTACTTTAGTTTAGTTCATGTATTAAATTCCTTCTCATACAGAATCTCATCAAGATGGCGACTAGCTCAACAATACATACATATACATCTTCCTTCTTTCACGGCTAATCGACAAGATCTGAATCCTTCTTTTCATAAGAGAAAACATATATAGCAGAGAAGCTATTCCATGGAGTAAATGTACGCTCCAAGGAATAATAGGGCTTGAAACTACTTTGCATTGATAATCATCGTATGTTAAAGTTTAGAAATCGGTAAGATAAGAAGAGATATTTCGAGATATGTACTGAGTTATACGATTTATAAAAATTTCTGAAAATATCGCGGAGAGACCGCTGCAAGAGACATTACAACACCCTCATTACACCTTTGGGTTACAATGGAGAAAGTAGCAGTGGCATACAGAATAGAAACTGGAAATAACTGGATACCTTTAGGATGTCCAGTATCCCACGCCAATATAGTGCATGTGATAGATATAGGTTGTTGTGGAAATGTCAGCTGATCGCACAATACTTTCCACCTTCTTCAGTAAACCTCCAGGGTAACAGTTGGAAGTGGAGAGCAGGGGAAGAACAAACCACAACATCACTGAGGAGACGTAGGATGGTTTACTGATGGGTCAACAACAGACGTAGGTAGCGAGGCTGTGGTGTGTGCGGAACAAACTCGACTCGACTATAAAGAGCACTTTCTGTGGGGAAGCTGACCACAGTATTCCAGGGGAGGATACCTCCTATCAGAGAGTGCTTAGAGGAGAGTTTGCGTAGGTGCTGCGAGGATCATAGCATCTATATTTATTCAGACAGTCAAGCAGCACTGAAACCTTTATCAGCCCCTGCAACAAGATAAAAGACTGTAGGAGAATGCCATGATGTCCTTGTGAAACTATGGGATAGCAACAAGGTAAACCTGCCATGGGACCGTGGTCACTTGATAACTAGCAAGAATGAACAAGATAACAGGCTGACCAGGACAGGTGTGAAGACTCCATTTATTGGACCAAAACCTGTCCTAACCATCACTAAGACAATGCTAAAATCAAAACTACATAGCTGGTTTAGTAGGCAGTATGTAGAATATTGGGCTAAGATCCAAAAACAAAAACATGGCAAACTTATAATGCCAAGACCATCTTTCCAGAGAAGTTCTGTAACCCTGAAGAGGACACAGATTAAAATCATGTTATTATTAATGACTGGCCATGGGAACTTTAAGAAACACCTTCACACAATGGGTATAAAGAATGAAGCCCCTAAGCATAGACTAAGTGGTGAGAGGGATGAAGCCACGGCACACCTAATCTTCTAGTGCAAAGCATTGGGGGTAAAAGACACAGAATATTAGGGTTATTAAGTTTTGAAGAAATCTTGTCTAATAAGGAACTAGGAAAGAGTCTGTACTACTCTTTAATGTTACTAGTTGGCTTTATTACAATCACTGTGAGTGCAACTGCTCAATAAATTAAGTTTCGATGCAGGAAATAGTGGGCTAAGACCTCTGTTATTTTTGTCTCTTGTGCCAATCTGCTCCTGGCGCATAACACATTTCTTTGTAGACCATGATTTTGGTATTTGTTAAACAAATATAGGGTTTGTGTTTTAATTTAATACCATAACTAGACTTATATTCCAAACCAGACATATATTGCATACAACGTTGATGAACATACTGCACAAATCATGTATGTGTGTCGTCATACTTGAGACCAATAATAATAAATAAAATTAAATATACAGCCTTCCAGTGCCTGAGCTTATATTTATACTTACACACACGTCTGCATGTATCATGACCAGAAGTACACTGATCAGCCCACCGCTGAGCAACAGTTGCCAGTTCAGTGTCCCATACCTGAAAGTAAGGTTTTCAATTACAGTATACTGTTAACTATTGTTGCCAAACTCTGCATGTATATAGTCTATAATATGCTTGTTAGGAACATTGTGAAGCTACAGCCATGATATACAGGGTGAGTCACTAACTATTGACACCTAGAATATCTCCGAAAGTATGACAGTAGCTGAAAAGTTTGTGTGACAAATGTTGCAAGGGACAATGGGGGCCATAATATGACGTTGGTTTTTTTTTTGTTTCTAGGTGGGGTTGCATCAGAGATATGAAGGTCAACTTTGTTTTTTTTAAAAAAAAATGGGACACTATAGTTTCATACTTACTTTCTGATAGCGGCTATCGAGACGAATCCAATGATGTGTAACAGTAAGGTCTCTGAACGTCAATGAAGGTCAGAAAGCTGGCATGAACGTTCATTTACAGAAGGTGTTCAAAGTGATGATCATAGGTATCAATGAAGTGCTACAATCTTCTTATCATGGATTGAGTGGTATTCCTTATCACTTCAGCACTTATCGAAGCACATGTCTGACAGTTCTCTCTCGTATATCGTGCAAATAGTAAGTATTCGCAGAATATTGCGTACCCATCTAACATGCTATTCACATGTGAACACCATTTGACAGTTTCACAAAATAACACAAATAGGAACAGTAAGACTAGAATCGTCGAATCAAGCGGATGTGAATGATGTATTCCTTCGAAGAACAAGTCGATATGCTTCTCATTTATGGAGAATGCCAATGAAATTTAGTGAGACCTAGAGACTTATACGCTGAAAGGTATCCTGAGCGTGCTCACCCTACACGTCGTATATTTAAATATGGGTATGATAAATTGAGAACAACTGGATCTTTTATGCATTGGAAACATATCTGGCAAAGCAGTTATTAACGAGAAACGGAAATTGGTACTCCTGCCACTGTGCTTTGAGATCGTTGTGTTAGTTCATGCCAGATCACAAGGGAATCTGCCATGAGCCAGACTAGTGTTGCTCGTGTTCCGCATCGCCATAAATATCATCCTTACCATTTCAATCTCCACCAAGAATTAACTGGTACGTATTGTATGTGTCACATTGAATTTTGTTGATGGGCTCAACCTCATATTCGGAGGGATGACACATTTATGAATTTTATTTTATTTATTGATGAGGCTACATTCACAAAACACGGAAATGTTAATTTGCATAACATGCATTATTGGGTAACTGAAAATCTATGCTGGCTGTGGCAAGCTGAACATCAAAACCCATGGTTAGTGAATGTACGGTGTGGGATTCTGGAGGACAGAATTATAGGCCCCTATTTCATCAAAGGAAATCTTAATGGTAGGAAGTACACCACATTCCTGCAAGAAACATTAGGTCTGTTATTGGAAGAAATACCTTTAAGAACAGGGAACAGAATGAAGTGTCAACATGATGGGTGTCCAGCACATTTTTCGCTGATGGCTAGAAACGAGTTGCAGAGGCAATTACCAAATCATTGGATTAGACGCAGAGATGTGTCATGGGCGGATCATTCACCAAACTTGACGCCTCTGAATTTTTCTTGTGGGGATTCGTAAAAGACATTGTTTATAAAGACGTTCCAACTACAACTAATGATATGTGAGAGAGAATTGTCAGAGCATGTGCTTCGATAAGTGCTGATGTGATAAGGAATACCACTTAATCCATGATAAGAAGATTGCAAAACTGCGTTGATACCAATGGTCATCACTTCAAACACCTTCTGTAAATGGACATTCATGCCACCTTTGTGACCTTCGTTGACCTTCATAGACATTACTGTTACACATCATTGGATTCATCTCAATAGCTGCTATCAAAAAATATGTACCAAACTATAGCATCCCATCTAGCCACAAAAAACCAACGTCATATTATGGACCCCATTGTTCCATGCAACCTTTGTCCCACAAACTTTTCAGCTCCTATTATACTTTCGGAATTATTCTTGGTGGCAATAGTTAGTGACTCGCTCTGTATAAGATAGCACATAACCACTTAATATGTCCACACCCTAAGCAATAAAACAGATAAATTCTCCGATTCTAGAATATACAAAATACATGTAAAAGTTGCTCAAGCTACTACAAAGGCAAACTGGTAGGAATTTTCAAATTAGATGCAGTGAACTTATCAACTGCTACACATATAAC